>NC_052120.1:3799228-3841488 GCF_012273895.1 Zerene cesonia | reverse complement strand
AAATTAAATGTATCCTTAAACAATAATATAACATACTATGAACTAGTATTTCTAATAATATTTTAAGCATTTTATCTACTTATGAATGATTTTCTCTGCTTGGTATATGAAGTGGCAAAACTGCAATATTCTACTGTATTTATATTGTATTGTTACTTCGGTGTGACTTTTAAAAACAACATAGGCCATAGAAAAATAATACATCTATGAGCAAGCCATATCGTGTATACGTGACCTGTGATTAAAATAGAAGCTTTGTAATATTTTACCTAATATTAACAAAACGAAAATAAATATCTAAAGAACAGGTACTTTCTTTATATAAGTTCATTGAATTGAAATAACGGTTACGTATTTTTTTAAATGTGTCAGATACATCCTTAGATCTCTTAAGACTGAATACATTCATATAAAGTAATTTTATTACATCATAGTACCTACTAACGTTACATAAAAAATGTATGCCGGTATAATCCCCCTACTTATTTTAATAGGATTGAACCATGATTACTTTTTCCACTTACCAAATCAATAAAAAATAATTTTCACTGCAAAGAAAAATACTTCATAGACAACACTAATTAACTTCGGTTTAGGGTTCTGTACCCAAAAAGTTGACTTCGGTGTTCGTCTGTCCGCATCTGTCCCTGTATATTTTCTTAACCGCGATAGTTAGACAAGTAACATTTTGGGAGAAATATAAGTTTTTTTTAGCAACTAATATACAACCATGCTATAGCAACAATTAATAAAAAGGTTTAGAAAGGTCACAAATTGGATGCATTTACACACATAACTCATGAAATGTCTGCAGTGTATTTCTTTTTTTGGTTCAAATAAACTTATTTTTATTATTATTTTTTTATTTATTTTTTGCAGTAGCTCTTTTGCTTATTTGTACAAAACCCTTTGTGTCGTGAATACATATCACACATGTATTATAAATAATTTTTTTATTTTGTTGTGTGGGTGGTCCCAAACAGTTCTTATAAAATCAAAAAAGAGCTACCAATTTCAAGAAAATTAAGCTGGATAATTGTTGGCTTAAAATAAGGAATTATCTAAAATGTCCTAGATAATTAGTTACCAGACCAATAAAATTTATTGGTTTGAGCCTACTCCGTTTGTAAGCTGCACTTATCTGGTAGCTAATAATGTGCGGATTCAGACGCAATGAAACATCTCATTTTTAATAAACATAACAAAGCACTTTTTTAAGTATTCATTTTAGGTAGTAACGGTAATTCTATAAATGTATTTTATTAACACTAACATAAAAAATATAACCGTGTAAGTGAAATAAGTGCACAGTGCACACGCATATGTAAGTGTATCTAATCAACGCCCGAACGATTGCTCGTAAAACATTTCTAATAAATGCATACATGCATTAGCTATACAACAATAACAAGAATATTAGGTTACATAGGTAAACAGGTTAGTAATTTATCAAATATTTAATAAACGCATACAATTATTTGCAACTACCCATTTAACAGAGATTATGTATTTATAACAGTTGAAATTCCTCATTTCCTACTAAATGAATATATCGGAAAATGGCAGACATATTTTTAACAATAGGAATAAACGTTTCGCACATATAAGTAGTCCATATATAATAAATTATTAACAATCAATCTGTAATATTTAAATAACACATATTTATAGCTTCTCTACAAATGCATGAATAGCCAGTGACTCTACAACAGCTTGTCATTTAATTTTTATATGTTATATTAAATATACGCCTTAAACACCCATATTCTTCTATATTAAAAGCTTCTACAAGTTATATATTTAAACAATCACAATCTTTATAAATAATATAAATAGTTTTGTTCGTATTGCATTTAACATCCCAATTTGATATTTTTATGTTCTTTATTATATAATCTCTTACCACTATAATTACTTCTTACAGATAAATTGTTACTGATCTCATGATAAGCGCAAATACTAAGTACTTAAACGATTTTGACAAACACATAAATTTAATAAAAAAAATAATAAAAATAGGAACTAAATAAAAAAAAATAGAACAGAGATCAAGGATAAGATCCTTTAACACACATACAACTCATGTAGGTACCTAACATAAATGCGTATAATGCTCGTTACTGATATAAAAATTAATAAAAAAATAGAAAAGCAAAAAATAAATTTACATACATATGTTAAAATTGGAATTCCGTAAAGGAAATCTCAATTTTTTATATTTAATTACTTGTTACTTACAAACCAAAGAAGGTCTATTATAAATCAGTTTTAATTTAAGTCAATTAATTTTATGTTTTTATCAGATAAAATTTGAATATGTTTTTATAATATCTTCTGGAAAACCTAGGTTTACTAGGTAAAATAATTGAAAAACCTAATAATAACGTCAAGAACCAAAAGTAGGAACCAACATTATATTTATACATAAGAAACTTTCGATGTATAACAGTTGCTACAATTTCATATGCAATTAACATCACAGCCAATACATAATACACCAATCAATAACGAAATAATTAGAAGTCAACGGATATTTAAATTACGATTTATATATTATTTTTTGCATTTTAAGCATCTATCTTTTGGCGAAGGAGTTTAAATTACTGGCCGTGGACGCGCAGGCAAAGGTGGTGGTGCGCCTTGTCGTGCTGGTACAGGCGGTGGCGGACCTGTTGGCGGCGGAGTGTTGCTGGAGGGCGGCGGCGGGGGCGGAGCGCAAGATGGAGGAGGCATCATATCTGCTGGAGGAGAGCTTAGCGAACCTTGAGACACAACAGGTTCAGGAGTAATTGGAGCTGGTCGGGGTGGCCTTGCAGGGCACGCTGCTGGTGCACGAGATGGAACAAGCGGTGTCGGAGAAGGTGCCGGAGGCCTACTTGGTTGCTGTCGTCGAGGTGTAGGAGGCGCCGAACGTAGAGGTCGCTCAGCTGGAATTTCCCCAAATAGAGGTATTGTATTGTTAGTACACAAACCCACTTCAGATCTCACAATGTCTATCCAATTCGGTGATTTCAGCGTGACGCGTAAAGGTATTACTGATGATGATATAGTACCCTTTTGAGCTGCGGCAAGTGCATTTTGTCCATCTCTGAAAGTAATACTGAGCGTATGATCGTCAACAAAACGCACCAAAGTAACTTCGCCAAATGTAGCCAATTCCTGTAATATTATCGCCATTAAATTATCATCAAAAATAGTATCATCACTGTCAATATCTTCCACTGGTTGGACAATAATGCTAGCATCAGGAGGTCCAAGATCTTGAACAACTTCATAGAATACTTCCATACATTTTGTATAACTGACTTGTAGTACCTCTATTTCCAAGATTGCTATAACTGGTCGATGGTCACTTTGTTTTAATTCAGCTCTACCATAGTGAAGCAATTTTCCAGCGGCTGATTCTGATGTAGACTCAGGGTCAATAGTGTACTTTTTACTTCTCCACAAAACACGATCTGTCCAAGCGGGTGCCCGACATTTCTCACTCGTGTCATAGTCATCACTAAACAAGTCATATTTATATGTGGGGAGGAAAGTAATTTCTCCTTCAAAACAATTTTTGAAAACTAAACCTTGCGATTTTTGACGAGTTAGTTGGTCTTGTTCCAGCAGCCTTTGTAGGTTATTTTGTGCTGCCAGTAATCTTGTTTCTTCTTTATCTAAGTCAATGCGATAATTAAAATCTCCACACCAAAACACAAAGTCATGGGAATACAAAGATCGACCCATAGGAAATGCAACTTTTCGGGTGATTTCTGTATAATCTGCATTGCGCTCATTTACTTGAGATTGTCCAGCAGCAAAATGAGCACAAACAAAGCAAAGTGATGTGCCATAAATAACTAAGCGAATAGCCACTGCTCCCTTATTGCCAGTGGCCCCACCAAGCCCAGTTTTAACTGAATCTAATGCAACATCTCTAATGTGGGGAATTAGATCTTTTCTAGCAAACACAAATAAACAAACTCCAACTAATTGATGGCTTGAGAGCAAAGTATAAGATGCATCTCGACACAATACCTTTTCTAGTTCTTCACTCCATGCTTTAGCATTATCAGAACTAGCAGCCATAATATTACTGGCATTTAAATCAACAATTTCCTGAAATCCTATTGCAAATATATCAGAAGGGTGATCTTTAAGATTCACAGTGTTTACGAGTGAAGAATTGGGGCAATCCAACAACCAATCTGCCAAGGATACATCTTTATAGGCTAGACTTCTAAAATGTTTTCCACCATTAACATTGTAAGTACCAATAGTGATGCGGATGCTACTTGGTTGAGTAAACTCATTTGCTCTACGACACATCTCTCGCAGAACTGGTGTAGATGTATGTAAAATATTTGAAGGCAATAGTATCCTGGTACGATCTGAAAGTTCTGAATTTAATGTCGAACCTAACAATAGAATATCTATAGCTTCTTGTTTTGAGTTGTCCAGCAAATTATTCTGAATTGTTCTAGCAGCAGATCTTGCTCCATCAATTAATTTTGAACCACCCTGAATAGCTCCAGTACCAGCATAGATTTTGGAAATCTCATTACCATTATTAATCCACATTTGTTTAAACACTTCCTCAAATCTATTGACATTTTGTTTTTTATCAATGCATTGGAGTAACATTAGCTGTATTGCGAGCATCTCTAGACCAATAAATGTTTGTATTGAGTTTGTTCTGTCTAAACAATCTAAGCAATTAGTTCTTATTACACCTTTTTGCACATTATAAATATCAACACCTTTTGCACTAAATATGCTGATGCTGTCATAGTATTTTTCAACAAACTTTTTGAATTTACCCAAGGCCGATTCTATTGAAGAAGCTCTCACTTCCTGGTGATAATCAAATATAATCTGAACAATATCAGAATGAGCAGATTCATTTAAATGCCTTTGGAATGCATTACTCAGATTAGCTTCCCCTTCGGTACCTCCTATCATACTTGAACCAAGCAGATTAACAACAAAAATAGACCCATAATTACGTTTCAGCTGTGAAAAGTGTCTTTCACATGCACTTGTAGATGCATCATACCCTCGGGACATTTTAACTTTGTGTGATCCAACTTGTATGCCTGGTTGCTCCCAAAACAAAGGGACTGATCCCCTTGTTTGAATATATGACGAAACAGAGTCATCCACATATATAGCTTGCTCGGTTTCAACAAAGTTTGCAACATTGCCATCATCATTGCAACCTCTAACATTAAATCTAGTTCCAGCTCGCTCACAACTGAGTCGAGAAATTAATACCGCTCTTGCCAAGCGATGACCAACATAAATGGTACGAATTTCGACAGACCCACACATGGCACGGGTTAGCCAGTCATCACAGTCAATACCAAATCTAATAAGATGGATGAATAAAGTTCTATTCCAAAAGAATCTATTATCTGGACTGGCTCCTTTTGCTTTTCTTTGGGCGCACAATGTTAGATCAAAAAGATTATCACTGGTTTTACCTGAATTCCATGAAAAATAAAATGTTCCAGAGTTTAATAATTTTCTAACTTCACCAACTTTATCTTCTCCCTGTGTTTGATGGAATAGTGGTAAAAATTGAGATTGCGTTATTTTAAATACTTCATTGTCACCCACTTTGCCTACAGAGCTGCATCCCGTTACAAGAACGAGGTACAGCATACAACTTTCGCCGGAATTTAGTTGAAGAACTCCCAAACACCCATAGGCATCTGCTATTTTATGATACTGTTTACGTAAAGTATCTGTTTCTTGAGATGATAGAGAAACAACAGCTTGGGATTCGAATAATAGGGCTGTATCTTTATTTCGGTGTTGTAAGATAATACTGTAAGGATTCGGTGGCGCTGACTTCTCTAGTACTTTAAATCCTTTTGACATTGCCATTATGTACCAAACAATACCTAATGTTCCAGTTTCAAAGCCATCCGCCCCCGGCACTTAAATAATATCGCACTACACTGAAATAAACACAGACAACAGCGTTCACTTGCGATCCGAGATAGGAATTAGGAACTTGATAATTTTTTTGAATCAAATGTCACACTAATCAATTTCAAATGTCAATACGTCACTGCCATTGATTAGTTTTTATAAGGCTGCATTTACACGATTTTTAACAGGACTTTACGTTGTGTGAAACTAAAATAAAAAATAATTAATGCATACAAAACGAATGGCATTCATTTTTTTAGACTATATTTATATTGTGCACAAAAGAAGAAATAATTATTTAAATGCTATAAAGGAGAATATAATAAGCATCATTTCAATATCAGATTATAACAGAATCCTCATTGTACTTACCTAGTAAATAATTAATGGCAGATTGTAAAAAAAGACCAATAAACACGCTTTTTCATTACATTATTATACCTAAGGATTCAGTTTAAATAAGCAATTATGTATTAAGTACGAATAAGGATTTCTTTAATGCGATGTTTAATTTGTAATGAGCGTTAAAATATGAAATAAATAATTAACTAACGTTAACAATAAGGAGAGTAGTTTTTAGTGCAACCTGCTTTCCCCAGCTCCGCCGATTGACAATTTTTTGACTTTAGAGGGTGGGATGAGAGATTAAGGGGTACTCCCTGAAAAACTAAGATATTAACATTCAAATGGCGTTTAATAAACGTAGTAATCTAAGTTTTTATTTATTGAGTCTATACTGTTCCACTGCTTGATAAAGGACTCCCGCAATATCATGTGGGACTTTTTTCTACATTTATTTTCTATATGTTCAATATTTTTCTTTTAACCGACGGAGACGGAGCAATGGTTATATATAATTAAGATCCTAAGATAAGCTTAGTGTATCATATACTCTAAACTTATGAATACATAACTATTGTATGGATTATATAATCGGAAGGATCAGAAAATGAAACAAGATTGCATTTGAATCACAGTATTTACAACATTATCTCTAATAACTAAGTTAACAATTTAATTAATTTGCAATTTTTTGTTAAAACAACGAGGTAAATATTATGCTGGAATAAATAAAATTTTCGAAATATAGAACTTATAAATTAGCTATACATATAAACTTATCTAATTATTTATTAATACGTTTAAAAAGTTACAAAAAATTAAAGGCGAAACTCAACGTAACTTTTATATAATTGCAAAGATTCAACAGGCACACTTAATTTTCCCATGCTACGTTGAACATAATCGACATAGATTTCCTTTGATGCCTTTGTGATTGTTGGTGGAATGGTATCAACAGAGCTGTCTATAGTAAACGCACTGCTCACTGTCATAACGATAGGTATATCGGGCTTATATTTGGGGTTGGATCGTTTTTCGAAATTCACGTAACGTTTGTACCTGTGAAGAAGAATTTTAGTGAAAATGTGAGAGAAGAAATATTTTAGGATGTGTACGTGATTTTTGAGTGCTATAGGTTATAAATGTAATACGGGGAAGCCCCTAATTTGTATATAAAAAAGAAGCGACTGTATTTCGTTTCGAGTGATTTACAAAAATACATTTTATGATGGTCGAATTTAAATACAATAATTCAGGTCAAAATGTACCTAGATGCAAGAAAAGTACGAATTACTAAATACTTTTCTTTAACAATATTGATCTGTACTTACAGCAACATATCCCGTTTGGTTGGCTCACTAACTATTGGTTTAAGTGTTCGTTTAACAAATAAAAATGGCGGACGCTGATATGACACTTCTTCTTCAGCTTTGGAGACCACTGCACCAGGGGACATCGGCTGGCGAGAGCTCATAGTAGAACTGGTCAGGTCATCGTCTGATGAAGAGTCGCTGTTTGAACTACAAAAATACAAAAAATAAATAACTGCTTTCAATTTCAAAATTTATTCCAGAAAAGAAATAAAATAAGGTCGATTAGTATTATTTATATTCCTTTTTATAATGATTTCACAGTGTTTTACGCAATTTTGGCATTTGCCTAATTTATGTAGGCATTCGCACACTAAGTTTTGCGAGTCCTTGATTAAAACTCATTCGTATTAATATCATATGAAATAATCAAATCTGATATATATAAATTTTCCGTCTTTTTTCTCCGCTCAAATTTGAACATGAGATGATAACTTAAATATGTTATAGGTAAATTAATATCGTTAAATTAGTTTACTATATCATTATATATTAGTCTACATTTTAGATATAATAAGACACTCACTCGCTGGAATTATTAGAAGCGGTGCTGGACCGGCCGCTGATGACGGGGTTCTTGGAGGCGGGACCCTTGGCCGCGTGCGGGTTCCTGCCGCGTACTACGAACGGGCTCAAGTTCTCCGCAAACGATGGCGTTATGTCGCGCAGCGTGTGACACATCTGTGAATTTTTTCTTTGTCAGTTTGTACCCATATGTTTCAGTGTGTCAATCAAAGTTTGAACTACTGAACGGATTTTGATGAAATTTGGTTCAAACAGGGTATGAGCTGACTTGAGTGATAGGATACAGTTTATACCGATTAAATGCTCCCTTGGAGTAAAACTGGTTCTTGATATCCGGGCGGAGCCGGGACGAGCGTCTTGTATAAAGTAAATGCATTTTTGCAGATTACACGGTTAACTGAACAAGGTATTGAAAGAAAAATTTTCTTATTTTAAGTTCATATTATGAACAAAAGATTGTAAGAATATTATGTATCTGTGTTATTTTTTCAAGCGATAACCCCCGAGCATAAAGATCTACATACTCTTTCTAATTTTCTATCTCACCTTGAACTCGAAGCTTTCCATAAACACAGTGTACTCGAAGGGCCGGTTGTACTCTTGGTAAGGGTCCACCATTTCCAACGCAGTATCACCCTGCATTCCGATGATCTCGCAGCACAGCTTGCGCATCTCATTACTTGGCTTAGGTAAATAGCGCACCACTTCATCATCCCACCATTTTGTTAACGATCTGAATAAAAAGAATATTATATAAAATAGAAAGAAGCTTGCAATAATTTAATCTTGTGCTTAAAATACGCGCGCGTACGGATGCCGCAAAGTGTTACTCAAAACGTGTTTCCGCCTCATAAGTGAGCGACTTTTTTATATACAATATATTATCTACAACTCATCCTACTACTAATATTATAAATGCGAAAGTTTGTAAGGATGTGTGTGTGTGTTTGTTGCTCTTTCACGCAAAGACTACTGAACCGATTGCAATGAAATTTGATATGTAGACAGCTAGACAACTGGAATAGCATGCTTTTTATTCCGATATTCTTACGGGATACGGACTTACGCGGGTAAAACCGCGGGGCGCAGCTAGTAGTATATAATATGTATACTATGAGTTGTAGATAACATGGTTATGTTAACTAAAACTCATAGTACTTATGTATGCTGCAAGTATATGACAAAAATGTGTAACCATAGATAAATATTAGAATAGAACTGATTTAGATGGAATTTTTTCAAATCAATTGCACATACTGATGTGTACTCAATAATAATAGATAATAACACTAAAACACTCACCTCCTGTTAGGAATATAAACCATGGTTTCAGGATGGTGCAAATAGTAATCAGTGGGATACACCCAAATGGCTGGTCTACTTGGATCAGGAATGAATAAACCTAGGAACAAATTCATGGTGTTCTGTTTCTCAGCGTCTGAGAATGTGTTTGAGTAGTATCTACTTAATGTCTGCATGATATCGTTACCGTGGGACGACCACGGTGCGGTTTTACGGTAAGTTTTTATCCTGAAAAATACGATAAAAACTGTTCAAAAAATAACTCAAATCACGCTGTAATTATAGAATCAACGAAATTGTATCATTTTCTCTAGAACGTAAGGAAATTATTTAAAACTGGTGATTCTAGTACGGATAATAAAATATACTTAAGAAATTATTATATTGTCACAAGGGTATAAAGTTTGAATTAAATCTGTCATTTTAAAATGGGTCAAAATCGAGTCTAAAGACGTTCGTTACATACAAACATATAGATGAAGCTAATAAAAGCGTGTTAGAAGAAGAGACTGTAAGGGTTCATTCGTAATTGCTGAAGTATGGTACGATATAAGAATTCACCTCATATTATCAATTTTCGTACATAAAGAGAAATAAACAGATTACAATTAAATGGTATAAAATATATGCATGTATTTGAAATGAGTTTCTAAGATAATCAACTATTGTGACGATAATTAATCAACATCACCCTTATGTAGTTATTTACCTATGTACTAATTGTGATCCTCCGTATTGTAACGCTAAAGTATCTCCGTGGTCTTCATATAGACCTTCCAATAATCTAGCACAGTCCGAATCAAATTCGATAACTGGTTCTGCTATCAGTCCCAAAGCATGAAGCTAAAACAATAGCAACCACATCTCGTCAGTTTAGTTTCAATTTTCATTATATAAATTACAAATTTCGTTATTATCACTACTAATCATGCAATTGGGAATAAAAAAATGTATTTACATTCCCTATTAATATTATAAATGGGAAAGTAACTCTGTTATGTGCCTTTCCTTTACGGATAATCCACTAATAGCTTGAGACTTGAGAGAGGACATAAGATAGGTTTTTATCCCGGAACGGGAACTATGCGGGTTTTCCTTTGATTACGCGGGCGAAGCCTCTGGCGAACAGCTAATACTTCATAGTATGATTCACTGTTATTTTTGGTATTCGAAATTTGGATAAATATTTTCTTAAACGGCATTTACAAATCGTCAAAATATCGAAGCGAATCGAATACGCATATGTATTCAATGCACTTGCGTTTGGAGCGGTTTTTCGGTCGCGAATCAAAGGGCACGCGTACAACGAACATGTGTGAATGTGTAAATGCGCTATTATGCAACAATAAATAGTTCCAAAACTTTATCTAGATCAGATCAGGCATTGCGTAAAACACTCCCACAAGAAAGAAAGAACGAAAGACTAACACATATCCATTCATCTAAGCATATGCACAACCTATTTATAGTAAGAGTAATATGAATGTTTCAATACCTGATACGCCAATACACACTTGCCAATAGCAAACTGCGCAGTATTAGTTCTATCGAGGCAGTCTACACAGTTAACGCGGACCACGCCAGTCTGCAAGCGGCCTCCTTGATGGCCCTCTACGCCCATATCATCGCTACACCCTTTTGTGCTTAGAAATACACCTGTGCGCTTCACCACTGTACGAGCTATTGCTGATAACCTGAAAATAAAGTGCTATGGTTTTATTATTATATCCTACTAATCCTACTAATATTATAAATGCGTAAGTTTGTGAGTATGTGTATGTGTATGTTTATTACTCTTTCACGCACAAACCACTTAAACGATTGCAATGAAATTTGGTACGTATCTACGTGCTGGACAACTGAAAAACACATAGGCAACTTTTTATCCCGATATTCCTACGGGATACAGATTTACGCGGGTGAAACCGCGGAGCGCAGCTAGTTATGTATATTCTTACTATTGCCAAAATTCATTATTCAAATTCTTATCTGTGGTCAACCACATGTATCAAAATGACACACCCATGGATGTGTAAGCAAAAACGAAAAAAATGTGAAAAAAATGTGTCCAAACAAATGAAGTAATATGAAACTACCTACAGAACATTTTAAAGTATGAAAAACATATAATCCACTTTGTTTAAATTTTTAAATTCCCAGTAGGCCCTATGATTTTTAAACTGAGAATAAATGACTTAATCTAAACATGTATGAATAACTTACTTGTCTAGTACTTTAGCATCAGCCCCTTTATTAATCCTCGCCATATCCAAGTGGAAATACTGTATGGCATGTTCAGGGGGTAAAAATTGATTGAGATACTTAACAGCATTGCTTATTACTTCAGTCAATAATGATTCATGCTTCTTTTTCTCTCTCTTCTTTACCAAATTAAGTATCATTATTGGTGAACCATATCTCTGCATGAGATTGTTGAAATGCTTAGCTGGTATTTGTGCGTAAGGGTCACTTCTGTCTATAGCTATAGCAGGTTTTGGGACCATCTTTGATATGTCTTGTGACCAAAAACTTGGGATTGATCCTCTCATTTGCACAAAGGAACTGAATCTAAAATAAAATATTAAAAAACTAAATATAATTAAGATGTTCACAAAGACAAAAATGTTATTATTCAATCAATGTTTAAAAAGATAATATACACATATTTATTTATTTATTTATTTATTTTATACGAAAATAGATTGTTTATCCATCCATAGCATGTAGTATATTTACACCTCCAATCCACCATTTGCATTTTTATTAGAATAGCATGCAAATAATTAACAATATACAAACCTGCCATTAGAAAATGATGAAATCATAGAATCATGTACAATTTGTTCAGTTTCTACCTCATTAGCAACATCACCATGCATGTTCGCACCTCTTTTTAAGAACCTAGTACCTGCATATCGGTTACTGCGCCTGGCTATAAGAGTTAGGTAAATGGGTCTTCCAAATATATTCAAATTGCTCTGTTCTATAAAACCATGTATAATGTAGAGGATCCAATCTGGATGTAATTGTGAATGTACAACAGATAATAGGTGACTATTCCATACAAATCTCCACTCGGGAACTGCACGCACACCAAACTCCAGTTTTGTTGTATTATCTCTAAAACAAAAACAAATGCATATTGTGTAATCAGTAATTTATTAAACAACTATAGGTACAACTATATCCACATGATTTGTAGGGAATAACTTAGGCATTACAACATTACCAATGAATACCTCATAAAATATGTCATTAGATTCAAAATTATGACATTGATAAAAACATTCACTCAGTTTTGAGAAAATATTATGGAAGTTGATGATAGTTTGAATTTGAACATACCCCATTTTTTCATGCCTCTGTTGCAATTGCTGTTTCCAAGTTTCAAATATGTCTTCATCATCATCATTTTTATTACAAGTGCACTCATCATTGGCTTTCGAGTTTATATAAGAATGATAAACAGCTGCTGTGACGGGTTCAGGGAATAATGCAGGGGCTAGCTTCCTTGGTGGTGCCATATTCATTTGCAGTGTATGTGTCACATCATAACTGTAGCTATAGTAGAAATTAGTAGACAAATCAATTGCTAAAAACATTTTTACATATCTTTGTTCATCAGGATCTTGTGGCTTACTGGTATCATTAGGTATGTATATCATGGCTGTGTCTTCTATTTTGTATATTGAATGTGGACCAATCAAGGCAATTTTTCGACGCTTGGTCACTAGAATGATATAGTACCCCTCCAAAAATCTGATGAAACCTAAAATTTTTATCTTTGTAAATCAATCAATCATCTTAAGGAGTATGTTATATACAAATATATTAAATTCTTTATGTAATTTGTATCCTACATCCAACTACACACATTAAATAAATTATATTAACCCTCTGTAGCGAAAACTTAACGAGTATTTAAGTGTGCCAGTTATTGTAGTGTTAAGTGTAGTAGTTATTAGAAATTTAAAAAACAACTTCAAATTACCAACAATCCCAAAAGCAGATACCAATTTATTAAAGCCAACAGATCGAGTTCCTTTATTGCCAAAGCCTATCATGTTCAACAGCTGGTGTATTTCTTGT
The DNA here is from genome assembly GCF_012273895.1 of Zerene cesonia. Taxonomy (NCBI): domain Eukaryota; kingdom Metazoa; phylum Arthropoda; class Insecta; order Lepidoptera; family Pieridae; genus Zerene; species Zerene cesonia. The sequence continues at coordinate 3,827,938 of NC_052120.1, read as the reverse complement.
TTATTATATTCCACCTTATCATCAACCAGTATTAACTCTCTAGGATCCGTTCGATCAATTTTCAACACACGAAATCTGGTTTGAGTGTTATTCGATCCTATGAGATAAAATCTCTAAAAGAAAATATAATTTTTCAGTTCTATTAAAGTTGACTTTGCGTAATTATTTATATCAAAATATACAAAAGAATAGAATACATACCGCTTTCGTTTCATAAAGTGCAATTCTCTGAATAGAACTAATAATAGGGTGAAATAAAACATTTTGTTTAGACATTTTTTTTTATTTTATGTAAATAATAATTACTTATCAACTTCGCAAGCAAATTGTTTGTTTTTGATATTGACAATTGCCAAGTGCCAACTGACAAATGACAAAATGCTGACAACTACAATGCTGACAACCGTAAAGTCACAAGTGACACCTGATTATTTGAGAATTAAGAAGAATGTGTTATGTGATCCAAAAAGTAGTACAATAATATGGGTAATGTGAACATGTGAACTTAGTACCTACTTACCTAGTACCTACCTATCTAGAAATGATCTTGATTGATGACACAGGTCTTTGCAGCAAGAAACTAATTTTGGAAACGGTTTTAGAAAACCAATAATAATAGACCAATAGAATACCGTTGCATTGTATGTGTTATATATGGATATCTATTTATTTCATTCGTGCAGGAGTATCGAAAAGATAGGAAACAATAATATCATTACTCTATTACCTAAATATAAAGATTTTCTATCAGGCGTTTAGCAAACATAGTCCAATTGCTAATAGTGTGTGTGAAATGTGATTATATTTGAGTACATACTTCAATGCCATGTTTCGTTTCATTTCGGCTTCAAGTCACATTGGTAAGAGGGCAACTCGTGACCTTTTCCTGAATTGAACTGTTTTAATATCCCATGTTCATCAACCCCATGTTCTTCGACGTAGAAGACACAAATCTTAGCGCGTACTGTAGGGGTATTATTGCAATGGTATAAGTTAAATTATTATAAATTAGGAAACATCTTAACTGCACTTGACAACACATTCAACGATCTCATATTAAATGGCCTTTTATAAGCTGACCCGGCAAACATTTTGTGTTTACTTACTCTATCATTTAGGGGTATGAAAAATAGTCGTTGGCCGATTCTCAGACGTACCCGATGACGTACTCAGATGACCCGCACACAAAATTTCATGAGAATCTGTCCAGCCGTCTCGGAGGAGTATGGTATCAAATATTGTATATTATAAATATTGTATTGTAATTATATATGTATTGTGTAAATATTGTATATTATAAATATTGTATTGTGTAATTTTATACATATGAGATAAAATCCGAATTTCGCCTCGAGTTTCTTACCTAAAAGTGTAGGACGACATTTGCAAAATTTTTTTTTTGCTATAGTCTATAGATTATCATTCAATTTCTTTATTGTATTTTCCGACAAAGAAGATACAATTAAAAACGTGTAGTACTTATCCCTTTGAGAAAGAGTAGACTAATCAAAGAGTAGTTTAATATACATGGAAATCACCATTCACTACCTATTATGAGATACTCCGTGGAATTTGAGTATTTATGACGATTAGTAATTTGTGGGCGAGTTTTATACATTTTTGAAAAATTTCATTTCTTGTTGAAATAAAAATGAATGAATGTTGAATTATGAATGAAATATGAAATGAATGAATATGAATAAAAACAAATTTGAAAAATTTGTGAAATTTCTTCGGCACGAATTGGGCCAGCTCGCACCGGGGAAGTACCACACCCCCACAGAAAACCGGCGTGAAATAGTGGCATGCCACTGTGTTTCGTACGGTGAGTGGGGGAGCCGGAGGCCTATTTCCTTTTCCTCATCCGTCCCAGTCCATTCCTTCTTTCCAGTCGTTAATCCATTCCTTTTCCCTTACCCCAAAAAAGCGGGCAGCGCATTCGCAGAGGAGGCGGTGGTGATCGCTTACCATCAGGCGAACCACCAGCTCAGTTGCCCGCTATGACATAAAAAAAAAAAGAATATATAAAATTGAGTCCCCTGCTCTTAAAAAAAAACGATTTTAATCAGGATAACAGGATAATACTAAATAAAAACTCATGATTTTTTTTTATTGTCACCGATCTTTCATCTTTCATTAAGGTACAAAATTTGAATTAAATCTGATTGCTTAAAGTAGGTCTCAAGGAAGTCGGTTACATACAAATATACATATGAAGTTTTTGCTTGGTAAAATATGTGAAATCGGTATCTGTGCCTTATAGGCATTACAACATATGTACATAATCCGCATTGATTATTGTTGTAATTTTTTAAATAAAACTCAGTTTTCTACGTAATAAACTGTTGTGTATTCACATAGCAATTTTTAAAATTATGATTTGTTTAGTGCTGAATAAAGTCTAGTATACTACTTATTTCAGAATTAGTACCTATATCACGTATTTCCGATAATAATTATATATAATGATAAATAAATAATTTTCGTATATTATTTTGTTTGATAATACGAGAAATAACTCGCTATTGCCGATGTAGTGTTTCTACTTATTCCGTAAATTCCGTTGGTGGTGGTTTACAAAATGATTATTCATAAACACTTTTCAAATGTACCTAAATGAATAAAAAAAGAGTTTGATTATGAGTTTGACTAAAAATGGTTTTCACTTAATAGCTGTATTACTAAATATTAAATTTGAAACACAGTGTATAAACTATAATCTATGTTTTTGCATGAATAATCTTTTGGAAATTAAAACCATTTTAACGGATTTTAATTTCTAAATGTATAATACTCGCGTAAATCAAACACAAGAAAATACTATGAATAATCTTTACTTTAGTCATAAAAGCTACAGAGTTTGTGTGTTTCATCATTAAACAGTCATCGCGCCAATCTACAGAATAACTATATCGAATAATTGAGGAAACGAAAGCCCCCTTGTGTACGCTAAGCTGGCCTAGAGAGTAAGGCCAGTGGGTAAGGTCCAGAAAAAATTCAGTGCTGCTTTATAATTTTTTAGTGAAATATTAACTATGAGAAATTATCGAAAGTTTAGACGTTAAATTGTTTTTGACACGATAGTAATTTTGTTATTTAATTTCTATAAAAGTAATTCAACGTAAGTTTGAAAACCGCTATCGGTATATATGCATATATCAGAAAATCTAAATAATAAAATACATACGTGCTACATATTTTTTAAGTATCGTATATGTATTTTTAAATAACAGATATTGTAGTGTACATATAAATAATAAAAAACGATTTTTCAGTTTTATAGCATGACGTTTCAATTTTATTTCATACGTATGAATTGAAATAATTGACTTTTATATTTTTATAATTATTGAATTAAATCAATAACAATTTCTTGTGAAGCTACCATTTCATTCTTACACAGTCAATAATTACTTTGAAACCGCAATGAAATATACCATTATTTTAATGATTTTTTTGTTTGAGAACTATATAAACTTTTCACCGTCTTTTTTCACGATCAAAATCACTTTGTCGAAATGAATACAGCCGCTTTATTTCTTACCTTGAGTCCATGGTTACTAATTAATTCTCCAAAACCAAGAAGATTATTAATTCGCTCTGTTTTTTCTACCGGAGTAGTAATCTAAAGATCCATCTTTTAAATAAAATATTTTTTTATTAGACTGGAGTCTTGGGGGCAAAATATTTTCAATTTTGCTTACTATTTTATTTTTCTACCTACATTTAAAATTTCACCGAATCATTCAGATATTTAACTGCAGTTGTAATATTATAATTTATATTGTGTACATATTATGAAATTCTTGATGACAATTTTTTTAACGCTCTATTTATATTTTATACCTAATAGTACCTATACTTATTAAGGTTTATTTAGATCTTTGTCTTAAAGAATGCTACTTAAACTAAGTAATAAGGTAAAGAAAAAAAGGTTACATTCGATTTCTTTTTATTTTGCCTGTGTATCGTACGTATCTTTCAAAATTAAGAACTTAAATAATAATAATAATAACTTCTTGATAATTTTATTATGTATCTTCGCTACATAGTATAAAACGAAGTCGCATTCTCTGTCCCTATGTCCCTATGTATGCTTAAATCTTTAAAACTAAGCAACGGATTTTGATGCGGTTTTTTTAATAGATGGAGTTACTCATGAGGAAGGTTTATGTATAATAACATCTATTAAACTACTCCGAATTTAACTAGTATTGAATAATCTGCAAATAGAGGTAGCTAAGATGATGTGATTTCTTATAGCTAAGTTTGTCAATTGCTATGCAATAAAAAATACTTCAAAAACAATGTCAGTTATCACTGCATCATCTCCAAACATTCACATTTACTGTAATCGCAATATATCCAGAGCTCGTTAATGTATCTCTGTGGGTGAAATATATGGAGTGTAAAATGAATGTGTCCTAACATCACAGTTGCATAGACAACGCGGCACATTTCGTGAGGGTGAAATGCCACTCCCACACTCGGTTAAATATTTGTGCGGACTACAAAGTAGGTCAAACCTGTAGCAACTTTTATTAATTATGTAGATGGACATACGCTCGCAGCTTTGCAACACCCACATTATGTAAGAAAGTGTGAATCCTCTTAAATCTAATTCAATTTTCCTAAAAACTTTCATGGGCCGTCGCTGTAGCTGCAGTATATTCTATTTAATCGTATTAAATTATTCATAATGGTTTCGGTACTGCAGTCGGTGGAGATACTCGTTTGCATGAGGATGCTTATCCCATTGCAGTTAAAGGGCTTGTTACGTCAAGAGCTCAGACTTTATACAAAAATTGTTTTCAGTATAGATATGTGTAAAGGTTTTATGTAGTTGACTTTTCCGAGTGGTAGGCGAGTGGCAAGGTGTGGCGCTTGCGCGCGGCTCGCGGGAGGGCGCTAGCGTCGCCGCCGCGGCAGTACCGTGCGCGTCGCCTACTGAGACCTACCTGCTGCTCGTTGTTCGCTCACCTGGCTCATTGATCGCGGACGATCTCATTAGAAAACATCGTGCAGTCATGATTTGTTACACCGACGAGACAATCACAGTGTTTCAATAGGTGTTTAAGTGATGATTTACGGTTAAATGTCCGTTCGGATGTCCAGCGCGGTAGTAAACAACCGGTCCAGATAGGAGGCTGCGTCTGCCTCACGCCCGGCTGTAGTGGAATGCGGCAATTTTAACAACTGCGGACCTCGGGACCCATATACGAATTGGGATTGTCCGGTTGCTTCTTAGAAAAAAGGTAAGTTCTATTCATGGGAAATAATAATACATTCCTTTTACATCCGTGTGAAATATTTACAAAAAGGTGTGCTAGTCACACCTAGAATTTTGAACATTGATTTACGATGGGATTTTTTTTTATATTTTTCAAGAATGCTGTACGTATTTATATAATAGTAACCAGTGAATGCAAAGAATAAAATATTTGCATTTCATCTTGGCGGTTACATTACCGTAGCGCGGTTACGGCTAAAAGAATTAATTACCTAATCCGATTAAATAGAAATTTTGTGCGACACGAATTTTTCTTTTATCATCCTATTCAAGATTTACTTAAACGATTAATAAATGCGTATTAGATATCACAATGTCATTTATTTGTTACGATTAGAGTTATTCATGTAAATTGTAAATTCCTCACATAACATATAAATCAAATCCATGTCGACATTTCAAGTTTACTTAGAAACTCATTGAGTTTGAAATTACATTAAAAAATAAATAAATAAAAAACTTAATTAATACACCACGTCTCTTAAAAAAAATGTATTATCCGTTCATATTATTAGTACTTAAGAGTTACGTAAGAAGTTAATTTTTTCACGCTACATTAGAGGACTAGCAATTATTGTTTTGTGTTCTGTTATTTTGCGTTTCATATTTTTGTTACATAAAATGATATAATTGGTTCATACTTGAAACCGACGTGAATAAATAATTTATGTTCACTCAGATCAGTTATTTGCTTATTGAATAACAACAAAAAATCAGTATAGTGTTACATATATTTTCCCACGAACATTTTATGCATTGTGCATAAATGATTCCAAAGCTCATAATTATTCGTGATGGGTTGCAGAAAAGTGAAACCAACCGATTCAAATAATTACAAAATAAAGCGGAACGAGCAATGTTAATGCAATAAACGGAAACTACCTGGTATTGAGAATTCTTGTAATAATGTTACACAATAGCCGCGACATTAAACTCTATCACATCACTCTACTTACGGCCAGGTATTAATAACACCCATCGAAACTGGGGCATTGGTTTGTAATACATAATGATTACGATAATACTCACAGTGTTGTGTTAAACTGCATAATGATTTTTGAGCAAATAGCACATGTAATTTTATACGTACTATGTGTTCTTTAGCTGTTATATATGTACAAACTAAGCTATTAAACAAATTGAATTTCAAATCTAATCTAGTAGAATTCTATAACGCAAATAAATGAATCGCTTTCTTTTCGTCTGACTATAAGTTTTCATTGCTCTCCAAGTCACGGTTGCGACCTACCTTTGAGAACAAAATACCAAATATGCATTGTGCGGATCCTTTTACAAATGTGTCGACATTATGCCTGATGCCTGTCGTGCGATAGCTCGGTTAGATTCTTATTACTTACAATTTTAAAAATAATTTTATCTTGAGAACGTTTATTTTAAATAACATAATATTATTGCAGAAGCTATATCGATGTAAAAACTTTAGATAAATTTGTATTAGAAAAGAATAGCATCAAGCATTCTCGTGAGAGGCCATATTGTTTCGCTGCTACGATAAGATACATTTTAATAGAGCGAGCGATACACATCACGTTATTAAACTCGTATCCGTTATTTAAAAGTAAATATCAAGCAGGCGTCTGGCCGTTGAATAAATTGAATTTCAGCCTCTGAATGTTATGTAACTCTACCGCTTAAAACGACTTACGAGAACATTTCGTGCGCTTTTGATAAATTAATCTAGACATTATTTTACCCCAACATTTTGACCTGATTTTGTGACCCTTTCTTTTAATGTTTGAGTAATGGTTATGATATTGTCATAATAATATAGAAATTCGTTCGTGTCCACTTACAATATGTTTACCTTTGCTATTTACTAAGTTAGCTTTTGAATACTTTAACGGTAATTCAATTCTCGACGCCGGAATTTCATTAACACGGATATTACCGTCAAGTTGAGAGCGTCTAGCTTGTACAAAAAACTCGGCTGCTCCTGACAATGCTCTTCCCTAGGGAAACGAGTCGAATTAAGTGTTAACAGAATAAGCAAACTGTTTGTAAAATTGCTCGCGGTACGGTTAACATTCACTAACTTTTGATTGAGAGATATTGAAAATTTTGAAATATTGCATTAGATATGGAGTAAGGTTTTCATATCGGTTCACATGTTTTGCATTAATTCGTGCAGATCTATGTTCTTAAGGAGAAAGTACAATATAATATTCGTAGTGCCAAGTTTGTTGCTCATTTAGTTGCGAAAGATGAAACCGCCTAGAACTAAGTCAGGCGTTGATTAAACGTCTAAAACACACCCTTTCTTGGTCGCTTAAACGTATAGGTATATGCGCTTTCTCATCCTTAATATAGCTGAAGTCAACGAAGCGTGGTTACTTTGTACCACTTACGAGGGGTCGCCTCCGTTCCAGATTAAAATTCTCACCATGCTTAAGTAACATGTGCCGCGCGGCCTCGCCGAAGACATTTCGCTCTGATTTATGTCATGTATCCTATTTACAGAATAGCACGCTTAGAGCCTATTTAGGACAACTTATTTATTAAACATAATATACGTAAGTACATAATACATGTGATGAGTAACGAAGTAAAAGATAATAATGTTTACTTTAATGTTTACAAATTTAACACTACGAGTTTTAATCATATGGACAAGCGGAAACATAAATTAAATTGATATCATTAAAGATGCAGTGCTCATATCTTATTTACTTACGCTTTAAAGTAGAATGCACCTTATTCTACCTTATGAGGGGTTTTTTTAACTTATCAGGGGAATTCCAAGTATATGTAACCACACACCCAGACTGTATTTAAAATAAAAATGTTTAAATTGTTTAAATTTATATTTTTCAATTGCCTAAAAAAAAGGAAGTACGTTATCATTTCGACTATATTTTTTTGGCTTTGTTACATCAGATCTTTTGACTGGGTGAACCGATTTTGATGATTCTTCTTTGTATTTGAAAGCTGGTGCCTCACATGTGGTCCCATTTAAATGAAGTCTAGTACTGACGATTTGAAAGCGTTTATGTGTTTTTCTTAAAAATAATTATTATTCGGATAAGCGAGTGCTTTACTAATCTGTACAGTCTACTACGCGGTAAATGACCTAGATTAAATATCCTAAAGCCCCACGAGTCCGTATTCCATAATTTAAAAGGATCGAAATTGATTTTTGTTAATATATTTTGTTATTATATATACTACCAATATTAGTCCTACATGTGTAGGTATTGTATGTGTAAGGTAAGGAATAGTTGAACGCACCGAACATTATTGACTACAAAGTTCATGATAACTTGTAATTAGTCATATTAACATTTAACACTCAAAACTAATTTTCAATGAGCTTAATTTATAGGTCAATTATGTGATGATTACATATATTTTTAAATATCAGTTTACGTTCACGGAATGCATTAATATTTCCCTTTTCAACTACATACTGAGAAGCACAAATTTAAACATTATTTTTAAAGAGAATGTCAGTAAACCATATTTTTGTTTATAATTAACATCGCTTTATTATAAAATATTGCTTTACTTAATACGTATTCATTAAAATAAAAGCCTGTTAATTAACGAAGGTGTATAAATTGTTTAAAAACATTCTTATAAAGCCTGGCGGTATAACTTTAATTATTCTGAATGAGACTACAAATATAAAACTGCACATAGAGTAACATACGAAAATAAATTATATGTACTTACATATGTAGCTACAGCATGATGAATAAAGGAATGCATAATATATCAAAGTACGAACCGAAAGGAAGCAGATGATATAAGATCAAAGAATGGCTTCCAGGTAACATGGGAAATGTTCGGTGAAAATAAAAATGTCTGCCAGCGATTGTTTTAAACTTCCCACGGCTGTTGTGAAACGTGATATGGTTAGCTATTTATTAAACTTTACAATACCGTTGTTATGAAAATTATCAGCGACACGTTCATCGATGTAAATGGTTACGGGCGCATTAATTATGCATAATTTTATCTCGCAAATTAAAATTGTTAGTGAACCCGTGAAGTTGTTGAAAATGTTTTAATTGCAAATAATATTCATGCCGAAATAATGCTGAATTAAATATGTACCCATTAACGAGAAAGTTGTATTTATTGATTCGACTTTGGCTCATTATTTTCAAACGACTTTAAAAAGGAGGAGGTTTGTGGCTTGAAAATTTTAATTCGATGGAATAGCGCAATTAAAATAAATACTGTAAAGATATCTATTACTAAACCAGCGCGTACAAATACGTTCTTGTAAACATTTTTTTTTTCATATTATGTATTCTTTATTTTGCTTTTTTTAATTTTTTATGTAGGCTATGGGAAGGAAATGTCTTTTTTAACGTATGATTTTCCTTGCTAGGAAAACAAAATTGTACAATTTTGTACAATGTAGTATACAAAATTGTTAATCGGTACAAAATTGTACCGATTAATTGGTGAGCTCAATACAGATTTTTTTGTTATAGTACCAACATTACTAGTCATTCACTCAATGAGCCGCTCGCATGCATACCATGTTATTGCGCCCCAGCTGTTTCCTCTATAAATTTATGCCCTCTATAACATAAGCCCTTTCAAGTTTTATTTTTGCAATAAGTCTCCCGTGTTCTTGTCCAAGGTCTGATCTATATATTTAAATTCATCAACAGCAATTCAACCGTTTTAGTGTAAACAAAAACATACAATTAAGCTATAAAATAGTATCAATTGTCTTCATGAGAATTATTTCTTAGTCAGCGTTACGGTAAAATAATTATTTCTGTATTATAAACTTAATGGGCTTGCTCGAGTTATAAGCTTGTTCGCGTAAGTATGTTGAAATTACATTTATACTGTAAATTAGAGTGCAGACGTACTGAGAAGTAAGACCAAGAAACACCATTTGTAGGCGTCAAGTGTTTGCAGAAGAGAGCTGTTACGGCACCGCTAATGAGACGGGAAACCTCAAATGCTATATATTTACTTGGTTCATTTACACATTTGTACAGTAACTATTGAGTTATATGGGATTTTGATTACCTGTATGAGCGCAGAAAATTACCAAACCGAAAGATCTTCATAACCTGTTATTTTTTGTCTAGAACTCAACCAGTTCGGCCTCTAACATCTTTCAAAACAATCTCCGAAATACGTTACGTTTGGATTTTTGAAAAACGTGAACATAGATCTAAGTAACTTGGAAATCATTCTTTTGGTGGATTTTTATAACTATGATTTATTTTAGTAAATAACTAATATGCGAATTTAACGAAATCTGATGTTATCTTCGTTTATGTTTCTTCGACTTTTAAGAAGATGTGGCTTGTACATAGATACATTTTATTTATTCGTAAAACACCTTTCAATCAGGTTTTAAGTATAATTAACTTATTAAAGTAGACTGATAGTATCGATATTTTATACTGAAAGCTGTTAGACTAGTTGTGGCCTATCAATAGATGTCTATATTTTCCATGTAAAATCTCTCTAAACAGTAACATAATATTTGCTATTATTTCTGATTCGACTTCTGGGCAAAATAAAACAGACTTATCAAGACCATTTCTGTGCCAAAATGGATATTTTATAGACCCGAAAATAATATTAAGTATTTTTTTCTGTTTTCTGATTATTCTGTCCGTTTTTATGTGCGTTAATCACGTAAAAACTGACTGGGCAGATTTTAACTAAATTTTCTATGGTGATAGACCATGTAGAAGATTGACCATGTAGAAGGTGGCTAACCATACAATTACCGGGATAATAACCGGGATATAAACAAAATTAATCGCAAATACGTAATTAAATTAAGTGAAATTAGATAGGTAATAAAAATGAAATGTAGGATTTTAATTATGGTTTTATCAGAGTCAGAAAAAATGTCATCCTGCGTCTATTCGAAAATCCACGAAGTACAAAATTTTGGAGTCCTTTGAAAGCTAGTTCAACAATAAATTACACTTTATCTGTATACAATTTTGACAATCTCATTGAAGCATAAACATCTTCGTTACATAATTTCAATTGACGGATATGAAGTGGTCAAGGCGGGCCAAACCTGCTGGCGAGCCGGTTCGATGCCCGGCCTGAGCACTTGTCGCGTCAGCCGGCCTATGTACGTAATTTCGTGATGAATTGATACCATACATGCATGGTTCATGTGAATTTCAAGGCCAGCTCTTATTCCCTGTGAATTAATATGGCTGAGTGCACGAAATATTGTATACGTTATATGTTAGATCGACAATAATAGGTGCCGTAATATATTGGTTGTCACGTAACATCAAAGTTCAAGCGACAGGTATAAATTACTCTACTCTTAATTCTTATAAACTGAATAGACAGCTCAAAGGCTGTGAAAGAAAAAAAATCAAGAGACATTTTATTCATACAACTCTGAAAAGTTCAATCGCTATCGCTGAATAAAAAAACATTTTGAAAAAATTTAGTTTCTTCCCCAATTTGGTATACTTTATGGCTACTTATTTTGCGTTTAAATATAAACAACTTCTCAATTCTTAGTGCTGGGTCCAAAGAATACTTATCAAACCAAGCTTTGGCTATAACAGTAGCTTTTTGAAAACTAACCAAAATTCAATATGACATTTCTCTATTTTCTTCAAATTCAAATAACTTCAATCAAAATGCTCTATGCCAAAAATTAATCGTCCGATAGGATTGAAATTTGTACACGTATTTTGTTAACTACAAGTCAAATGGATTTATTAGAGGCCCGTATCCTATTCCTTATCCTTCCCAGTCCCTTCATTTATTCCCGCCATCATCTTTTTAATAATTATTCCTTATCTAGTTAGTTTGGTAATCCATTTGCACAGACATATAGCCCAGCAAATGTTTATGGTCGGTGCGGGTCGCTTAACATCAGGTGACGCATTAGCTACTTTGTTCACTATGCCATAAAAAATATTGTAGAAGCGCTTTTTATGTTTAAGCATTCGGACTTTTCATTTACAAAAATTTATATTCAAGTTAAATATTATTTATTGCCAGTATGTCAAAATTTGTCATTTACTATTTTGATTGTGAGAACTATGGTAAATAGATTGAAGCATCTAGTCAAAGTTTGAATTAGTTATGTTTCAAAATTCTAGTAATGTTTTTTATTTAAACTCCTTGACCTCTATATTCCGAGCTATATAATAATATTTATATAATAGTTTAGCTTAAAATATGCGTATTGCATATATAATAATATGTATGAACTCTTCAGTCATATTTACTGCTCTATAGAAAGGATAAAAACAATAAATTGTATGGTAAACAACATCCTAGTAAACATGATAAAACAAAGGGAAATTCAAGATAGTGTTTACCGTGTAAGAGGTTAGTCGAATAAAGACATTGCATCTGTACCTAGTCGAGGCGAAGAGCGTATTTGCGAACAACGTTGTTTGCTGTCAATAAGCCATTGCAAATAGCCTTAAGACGACACTCCGCCTCTAAACGCTTTAGGAATTTTCTGGAAATTTTATTACAGCATCCACGGGATTTAGAACGTGGCGATTGTATAACGCTTTAACCTACTTGAACAATGATTTCTCATTGAATCATTGTTTTTATCTTGGAAACTAGCAAAAATATTAACAATTACATTTGCGCTTACAATGCGTTTAGGTTTCGCATGAAACCTTAACTATTGTGCTGCTTCTTTGTAGTTATAACACCTCACTGAGAATGTTTATTAAAGAAATTGTATGTATGTTTATAATCCAATAAATATGAATATAAATTCAAATTATATACGTTAAAATGGTTACTAGCAGCATCCAAATCAAGATTCAATATTTGAATTGCGAAACATCATTTGTTTAAAGGTTTAGTCTTACAATGTGATGACCATGACATGGCCATACACCTTTTTTGTCTACACCGACACATTACATGCTGCCTTGTATTTTTACCGTTATAGAAATGAGAGAATAATGTTTATTGAATACTCAATATAACATCATACGAGTATACTCAGAAATGTTTATCTATTATACAAATAAAAGGATGATGAGTATATGTAATTCTTTAAGTTTCACCGATAAACATAGGAAGTATATTAATAAATAGAGTTTCAAAAACTAAGAAACAAGCTTCACTCATAAAATTATTGTATTGTTATCGATCCTTGGCCGTGTGGTGCCGGTTTAGAATAGCACCACCCCATCTCTACCTGTGGGTGTCGTAAAAGGCGACTAAGGGTTCTTTCATGCAAACGGGCAGCAGCGTTATGCATGTTCTCCCTCAACAACAACTGCGCTCGCCAACCCGCCTGCCAAGCGTGGCGAGTATGGCATATTTCCCCCCAATAGATTAAGTTTTGGAAATCTTTGGGGGAGGCCTATGTCCAACAGTGGACGTCCTAAAGGCTGCAACGAGCGATCGATCCTGGATAAGTATACAAAGATTAAGTTGAATTAAATATGCCGTTTAAAGTGGGTCAAAAGTGAGTCTAAACTAGTCAGTTATATACAGATGGAAGCTGCTGCATAGCAAATCAAAAATAAGTATATAAAAAACCTGCGACACAAAAACAAAACCAAAAAAGAATACCTAAATAAAATGTACAGTTAGCTAGCAGTCTCACAAATCACAACAATCGCTAGACCCTAGCTCTATTAGCATAGCAAACGAGAAACGGGGGGCATATGTTCATGCAGTGGTCGACCACACCCAACTTCAATTAAGTTCTCTTGGCTGTAGCAGTATGCGCCAGATCCGTGACTGTATATAAGAGCGGGCTAACACAATGCAGACACTCTTAACTCCTACCGTCTAACCAAGTGTGAAATTTTCAATCAGAACATTTCTTATGAGTTTGTTGTATCGTGTAAACTTTAAATGAAAAATATATTCTTCCATTACTATTCATATAATAAACTATCAAAGTTGAAAAAAAATATATAAATAAGTAACAATTTGTTTTCAAAATTTAGAATTAAATAATTTAAATTGTAACCTAATTAGACGTCTAAAATATTAAGCGCTATTCAATCGTCCGTAATAGCTTGAACAATTATGTATTAATCAGACTCTAACATAAATTATTATTGACAAGATAAATGATTGAGCATTTTTGAAATTGAATAAATCAAGAACTAAATGTAAAGAGATTAATGTATCATTATAGTGTTTCTATATTCTGAGGCACGCTTTGATAAAATATTATCCCAATATATTTTGCCGCTTGACCAATGGCGTGACAACGAAATCCTTTTGCTTTTTCCTCATAATATATTTAGAGCTAGCTATGCTCATATCCTTACCAGGGTGAGCAGAGTTATCTCAATTCTAAGTCAATACTGCGGGGAAGGAACGTATTATGCATTCGGTAAAGTTTTCTCATATCTTCTTCATCTTATTTGACGGAACTTATACGGATATTTTAAGTTCAGGTTAATTAACTGCTTTCTTCATCGAGCTCAACTTGATGGAACATTGCAAACAGTATTTTCTATAATACATAATTATAAAGTGTATTGTTAAGTATCTTTTTTACATTTATTAGGTGTAATATGGTGAAAGACCAAAGTACTTACTATAAAGAGCTTTTTTGTGTTTAAATATAATATTTCCCTACTAAAAAGCTAATAAATAAATAAAAGCTTATAAAATAAGCATATCATATCATAAAAACCTAGCTGCGCCCCGCGGTTCCACACGCGTAAGTTATAAAAAGTTGCCTATATGTTATTCTAGTTGTCCAGCTATCTACGTATCAAATTTCATTGCAGTCGGTTCAGTAATTTTTACGTGAAAGAGTAACAAACACTAACACATCCTAACAAACTGTCGCATTTATAATAATAGTAGGACGAGTTTGAAGATAATGGTAGGTTTACGATGAAAAATCAGCTATTTGATTCCGATATAGGTATCTTGGCCACGGCGACCTACAAATTATACTTATTCCTATTTTCTCCTGGTAGTTTCGATAAGAAAAAAGAACTTTTGAGTAATATTTAAATCCATAAGAACATTAAAACTTAAAAACCTTATGGGATAAGTATTATCCGTCAGAATTTTATAAAATGAAAATTCCTGGATAATATTTGTAAGAACTTTATTCAGCAAAATTTGTATCAGTACAATGGGGAATGCAAGAAGTTCGATAGACTAAAATTACGTCGTAAGGAAGCTTAATTTATCGGTACCATTCGATCATAATACCCCAGTCTAGGATTTTGCACAAAAGATCGATGTTTACAATAAAAGCGAAGCGTAAGGCTGTATAATACCCGTTATATTGCCTCGATTGTAAAGAAAAGTGAAGTTACCATTGGTAACAATAACAATAAAGCGAGAAATGTCATCCAAATATACATAAATGCAGTTTTATTGGACCATCATATACGTACTTACAATATATTTTTTTTTTTGTTTATAAATTTAACATTGACAAATAAGTAATAAATAATTAGGTAGCCTTACCTAATTAAACGTAAGACAATTTTTATGGAAAAAAGTGAATTGAAACGTTTCTTTTCAAGATTATCAAGTGTCGTTCTCTCACAATCGTTTTTAGTAGGTCAACGACACTAATCCGGCGATTAAAATTTGGCCATTAGTAAAAAAGGGGACGGGGCTAGAAAGCACCTCATTTTTATATTATTGCACGCAACAGTTACATCATGTAGTCGGCTCAATACCCAGTCATTACCTTACCGAGTACTGTACCTACAAATTATTTATTTCAATTGTGTAATTTTCTATGTACATAGTTACAATGAAACGTGATAATTTTTTACTTTTTTGATCGACTCAAACAATAGCAAAAGCTGAAACTGCTGAACTACTAACAGATCGCCATTTTGAATTTACTATTCCCTAAAGGTAAGAGCAATGAAACCGCTGACGGGAGTTTTGCAATTTCAAATGTCTAACCTGACTGGACTTTTGCTTCAGCAATTGGTAAAAAGGTTATGTTTCGAGTATGATTGTTAGCAGAACAAAACACTAACTAGAATATACGCTATCGATGCCGAATTTCATTCTAGTTTCAAATATTCAGGGAACGTTTCTTCGTGTTCTTCCAGTTTTTAGATTTTTTTTTTTTTTTTTTTTAATATAAAATCTGTCTTTTTGCTTATCTGAAACATTATATTAATTACTTTAATTTATAGCCTTTTTTTGACTTACAACCATTCTTGAAAGGGTGTTGACTCTATAAAACAGGTCGTAATAGACAGTTATGTCGATACATATTTATTATTGAGCTTTACTGTTAACTTTAAATTTACATAAGAAATTATCATATTTTTTTAAATAAAATTATGCACCAATTTGAAAATTTATATATGTTTAATTACCCGTTTCTGTATGTTAATATGCGAAACGATTAACAACAATTTCAATTATTGACAAATACATACAGTATCATATTCCTTGGATACTTTAAAACGGAATGGTAATGATTGTCATAAATATAGAGTTAATTAATAAAATTAAACTAACGAGACACCTTTAAGAATAAAAATACGGAAGCTTCGTGTGCGTGTCAAATTTACTCCAGGTTTTATTAAGTTTCTTGAAACGGGAAACCGCCGAAAAAATAATTGAATTTGAAACGCACAAATTCTCACATAATTTAAGTATACAAATTTATAACACGCAAATGCACCGTAAAATTGCTATTGTGTGTGTCCATTGTCGGCAACCGTGTAATGTTTAGCGCATTTCACATTGATGACTTCGCAGTATTACGATTGAATTGTGGAATTCAGTCGCACGGCTATCAGCTTTGCATATTATAATCCCCAGGGTTGTGAGCAATATCATACGGTTAGGGTAATGTCTGTAATGTAAAAATGCATGTAAACCTGCGGAGCTAACAGATATACTAACGAGTCTAAATTACTCTTATTCTCTATCTCTTTCTAGTGCCACTCATTCACTCACTCACACAATATTAATCTTTTTCTAATGCCACTAGGTTATTGTCTACAGTCATGTCTATTTTTACCTGCGAGTTAATTTAGAAAAAGCCTGAACAGTCAAAAAAAGGTATATATGAAAATGGCTTATATTTTAGGTTTACCTATTCGCTAATTCGTAAATGCACGAAGTTTCGTAAGTCTGTGCGTCTGCACTACTTATGAACAAAAAGTTTTTATTAACAATCGAATTCTCACAGCAGGGAATTGGTTCCCATCCTACTTTTACAAAATTATATACTGTTCATTAAAATCATGCACATGCATGTAGATATTTGATTATAAAACTATTAGAAATCTTATTGCGACCGACTGTAAAATAGATGAGTGTTGGCAAATGGTGAAGTTTTTGTTTATTAATCTGAACATAGAGAGTCACGGCGAACTCGGCTCCTAACACTACTTAGAGACAAAGTCACGCACGCTGTGTCTTGTTTGATAAAAACATCTACCGTTTTTTTGTTCTACTACAGTCAAGCTGTATACTCATACCTCTCAAGCATACCACACCATATAAATAGATAAAACTCAGTATAGCCATGCCATCCGTGCAGTCTACATTCCTTATCCAGCTCCATAAAAAATATTAAACTGGGTTGCAACTTCGCATCAAAGAACCGAGCTAGCTTTGACTAGTTCTGATCACTTTGCCGGTCTAGCTGAAAGCCAATCAGATAACTTTAACATCCTAGGACAGATTTGTAAAAGCTGTGATAGCAAATGCTTCCACATATTGTTACAGAATTTTTGATTTTTTGTTTCCTTGTATCCAATAAGTCTATAATACTTCTGGGAAAGAAGACGAAAATAATATCATTGTGATTGTAGAATTGGAAGATTATTTCGGAGAATTTCCATTTTGTATTGTGAGTAAATGTATCTTGCATAGGGTACGTACAAGACGAACTTTTATTTATTTTAAATTATACCTAATTGAAACGAGAAGAAATCTACATAGGATAATATATTATATTTTTCATCTATTATTATTCATTTAAATCATTGCGAATCTAGGAGAATAAATGCGTTCAAAACTCTCAATTTTATATGTAGATAGATATATTTTATAAATACAGTTTACCTTAAACGACTACCATAGGATGAGAATAAAACGATGTTTACATTGCCTCGAAAGCGGATTAAGTTCTAACACAAATATAGATGCGTTGTTGCGGGCTTATATTTTGTGGTCATTCTGTTTTGTACTCTTATGTCGGTTGTATTAAATGGATAGCGTACTGGATCATGTTTGAAAATTATTTTCTACGATTACGTAGCCAATGGGTAAAGCGGGAGCACGCCTACGCTGTCCGTCATTCTCTCTGTCGCTCATGAAACAAGTATGGATACTATTTAAAACATATATTTTTATATCATTTTTTCCTAGTTATGATGATAAAAAGTGCATTCGTGATTCGTTTTCAAACAGGATCGATTTTTAATAACGATAAGAAATCGAACGAAAAACATTGCTAAGTATTAAATCTGCAATATTTATTTTTTTGTTGTCGTACAAAAACTATTCTCTCTGTTCTCTAAGCTTCCTGTAACAAAAATAAAATACGCTAACGGTAAAAATGCATTGCTATCAGAATAGGTCATGTTATTTTTGGCCCCTTCGGAATGTAGGATGTTAAACATTGATAGTAACTGTAATACTCGTTAAAATTCTCAATTGAAACAGGTGTACAACTGGCATTGGCAAGCGCCAATGCTCTTCGCAGCTGTAAGCTTTAACGTATATTTAACAAAACGGATGACATTTCCACTTTTTATAATGTCTTAATATCGTTAACCGTTCATATTCATGTAAAACAATTGTCACTGTCAAGTGTCATCAGATCCGTAAAGTGGTTTCTGCGTAAAAAAATAATAAAATTACAACGATTCGCACAAGCGTTCAAAATATTTATGGAAAGCTTATACTATTTTAGTAGAATAGGACGTTAAGCCGCAATGAGTTCAAGAACATATTTTTTTAGATAATTTATTATAATGCAAACTGTAACATCGTTAACTCGTCTTCTCGACACTTCAAGGCCGTATTATGCAACAACCAAAGGCCAACTGTATAAAAAGTAATAATTATATAATCAGTTACAGTGATATAACTTTAGATTTTATAATTTCCTTATTATCTCCATAAATCTTGAGTCAGCCTCTTAAATGAAGTTATACGTGGTAGAATTTTATCCCCTTTCTATCATGTCACGTGCAATTAGCACAAGCTAACAGTATCAGCTGAAAACATCGAAGCACTCTTACCCAAAGACAGCCAGCGTGGCTAGGCTCTAGCGAAGTCGTTGACCCCAACCGGTCTGAGATGTGATGAGCGCCTATTTCGCTCTAACACACCGCTACCTATTAATTAAATCTCGCGTCTAATTATTTTACTTACAAGGTGAAAATATAAGACAGGTAAATGATTAATTCCATTTTCATATTCCATTTCAATGTAAATATAAGTAATCAAGGATAGGTATTCTAAGTAAAGTTAATGTACATAAAGTAGCGAATAATGGGAGTCAGTTGAGAAATAAAATATTATGTATTAATTCCATCTTTGCATATATATCTATATACATATATTCATAAATTACACGATAATATAGAAACTTTTAGGTTTTCTTAACTCAACTTTTTTTTTAGATTTTAAATGCGACTTATTCTAATAAATCGCGTTTAAAATATATACTCACGGAAAATCAAATTCAAGAACTATATTAACCAGTGCGGACTACAAAACAAAAATAAAAGAAAAAATTCAGCCCATTCAATAAGAGAACTTATTTTTGTATTATGTCATAATAATATACTCATATACAGATACACTGTATCCATATACGTATTTAAACGTATTGACACAACTATAATGCATTACTATGCCGTGTTGAGACACGCACTGAGGTGCGTGGGCGCGCCCTACCGCTGTTTCATTCAAGTAGAGACGTTAAAGTGAAGGTAAACAATACGAGGTTTACGATTTAAACCTCATTTATTTACTTTTCGACCCTATGTGTGAAATGCCAAGTGTAGAAATGTATGGAGGTTCTAGAATTTAACATATAAAAAAATTTTGAAAATCTCTTATAAAATCTAGATGCATTTAACAGTGTTAACTTTTGTTACATTGATGGAAATAAAATATTACGTAATATAGTATTTGTATAAAAAATGTATCATGTGATCAAATTTTTTGCCTTTTCCACACGTATAAGTTGAGTTTAATTAATTCAAGCATTCATACAATATGATAGATGTTTTACATATCTTTGTATACATCGAAAATCGTGTCTCTGTACTTAGTTTGTAGCGATTTCGTCAACCATAAATAATATATTCTTAAGCACAATATAAAATCCAAGTCTCTTAGGGCCAATTTTTACCGATGATTTTCATACCGATCAAAGTCATATGAAACGAGTTCAAACGTGACCAATGCTGTTGCTTGGAATTATTTTTAATTAAACACTGAACCGAGTTCAAGCAAAATTGGCTTCATATTTTGAAATTCTCTGATGAAGACTAATTTATAACTTTGCAGTATTTATAACCCACTTTACTCAAATTTAAAGTTATATTGAAATGTGTTAGTTATGCTTCTAGCATAGGGAATCAGTGCAAGTTTTATAAAAATCTTAGTTTTTGAGATATATATAGATGGGGCTAATTGTGCAGCATACACAAGAGAACAACTTCTTATGAACGGCTTTTGCACCTCACGCATTTTCAAACCACAAAATCGTTGAAGTCGGTTTAATTTTGACAATAACTACTTATGTAAATTCTATTAACTATGACATGTGAATTCACTTTTGATGGTGAAATCGGATTGTCTTTGATTGAGGTAAGGACTGACATGTGAAGTCGTTTACGTAGAACTATGTTCTACCGAACGCGTTTTAGGCTGTTATTGTTGAATCGGCCCTTAGCAATCATTTGACTCGTAAAATCTTGTAACGTAGTGAAGCATACAGAGAATATTGGTTGAAAATTTATATAATGATGTGAATACTTTTATATAAATAGATCGCCTTATTTATCTCTTCTTTGGTACAGAGGTTAACGTGTGATCGTAGAACCGATGGGTTTTCGGTTTGAATCCCCTATTTTGTTTTTGTGGAGACTAAAAAAAGCGTCAGTCAGGATATAGAAGGTTGATGAGCTAATTGACTGTAAAGAAATTTGATCTGCGAAACAGATGTGAAATAAATCTACCGAACACCCTACAAGGAGACATGGAATATTACTCTTTATTTTATATTTTACTAGCTGCGCCCCGCGGTTTCACCCGCGTAAGTCCGTACCCCGTAGGAATGTCGGGTTAAAAAGTTGCCAATATGTTATTCCAGTTGTCAAGCTGTCTACGTTCCAAATTTCATTGTAATCGGTTCAGTAGATTTTGCGTGAAAGAGCAATAGACACACACACATCCTTACAAATTTTCGCATTTATAATATTAGTAGGAAGTAGGATTATTCAATACCGCTAGTCTATCCTATCTTCCCTCGTTGAACATATAGCCCATGGCATTCAGTGATTACGTATATATCCAACGTTGAAAGAATTTTAATAATCGATGCAGCAGTTCCTGAGATAAGCATATTCAATAATCTCTTTACTTTTATATTATAAATAATGGAATATTGTACATTCACTATATTTTTAAATAGCGATCTACAACGTATAACACGTAACAACAGTGTTTTTGCATCTGGCAATATTTAAAAATTCGGCGATAAAAAAATTTTTCATAAAAAAGTTAATTGACTTTTTTATTCACAGGAAACTGGTTTATTGTGTTGGAAAATTGGTGCGTGAGCTTCAAATCGTGCATTTTCAATTTAATAACTGAGATACCTGCATATATTATTTTTTTTAGATCTTCTGCCATACTGTTTATATCTTACTACATCATATCAAAATATTTTATGCATAAACATTATAAATAGCTTTTCACATCGCACTCAAAAAGCTTTATTAAGGTCCGAGAACTTAAAGGTTTATTTATTAAGCCATTAACATAATTATACAATTATATTGTGTAATTCTAGCTTAGTTAATGAGCCAAGCTGTGCTTTGAGACGGCCATTCGTCCAGCCGAATTACATTTTGACATGAATTTATACATTGGTACCTACTCGTAATCATTTTTATAAACGGTACGGTAAAAAACATCCTAAATTTTATGCAACATTTAAATGGAAATCTAGCTCTCTTATTCATTTTATTGTCAGCTTCACGGCGCTATAATAAACCAACGATTAAAACTACGAATAATTATTAAAATACATCTACATGTCAAAGGCAGATCGCTATAGTGTGAGAAAAATTCATTCATCTTCTAATGTGTAGGCCGCTTATATTTACATAAATTATGAAAAGCAATTGAGGTCAAGGTATTCGTTTTTGTATGATGCAATTCACATAGTATACCTAAACACCGTGGGATCAATGAACATATTATATATTACGGTTACATGTTTGACAGTTACATTTAAATTAAATTTATTTGCTACATTGTTGAGATTCCATCACAATTTAATTTGAATATTTTTAATCAAAAAATGTACGCTTTCAATATAATTACAGATTAAGGAGATTCAAAGAAACGTACTGTTTAAGGACCTATTAATAAAATTAATTATACATATTAATCTAATGCGCTTATACAAGTATCTATGCCTATAAGTTAGAATTTACAATCTTTTTAACAATATTAATTTCATATTTCCCAACCGCAATAAGAAAAATAATTTTATATTTAACCTACGCCAGCGACTACAGCAATTCAATTATTATTTGTAAAGCACCTACTATTCAAATAAATTTAATATTAATTAAAACCTACTCTTATTTTAAAAGCCTCAATCCTTAACAAAATTTTCTACCCTAATTATAACATAGTAGTACTCGCTCTAACCCGTTTCAGTAACCTAGTTTATTTCTTTAACATTAAATGGTGTGGTCACGCAAAGAACCATTATAAGTCACCTACTATTATGCAAGCTGCCCTTCAAATGAAAGCTGTTATTATAAAGGTATAAATAGTAATATGACATTTCTCGATTCAATATACTATTTTCGTGTTATTGGCTGTTAGCAATTACAATCATAAGAGAACTTTGTTAGTACAAATTGGGAGGTAGATTTGAATTTAATTAGAGTTACGCAAGTTTTTCTGAATAGAGTGCAGCACATTACACAATAAAGCTTGTATTAGATTAAGGTGAGAATATTTAATAGGTAAGTGTATTATATAGAGAGTAAATTACTGATGTACGTATTTCGAAAAGACTTCGAAACAAAATGAAGCTTTTTTATTAATTATAATCAGTGTTTTTCAAAGATTTCTTTTTTACATACAAATTTTGTAGTTAATTCATTAGTTTTACAATAATCTGGGATTAATTAGCTAACTACATATTTAAAACAATAGCTAGTCTTATTAATATTTGTTAATTAATTATACAAAAGGGTTTCTGTTAAAAATGAGATGCGCTACATTTTATTCGACACGCGTTATTTCTCATGGAAATAAATAAAGATGTTTTCGTCTGTGAACTAACTTCGGCTATCATAACAAGAGTTACATAACCCGACTCTCCATTCATCCAATCCCGTGGTATTCTTCGAGAGCATCAGTACGGACTTCTGCTAGTTAAAAATACATTAATCTCCTAGTATATTCCGTATGCAGAGGAAATATCACGTAGTTCCGTCGGCGTCTGTCATTTGTGCGCGATCATTATCCATCGCTCAGAACGTTTCAACTTTTTATCTCCAACTGACGAACGTATATGGACGGCCTGGTTGCACACAACTTGCTGTAGGTATTATTTATTATAAAAACTTGTTTTCAATGAAAACAGAATAAAATGCTACTAAAATACTACTTGGGTAAGTTAGGGCATCGAAAGAGGCAGTACGCGTTGCTGTTTCCAAAAATATATTGAACCGAGAGAAGTTATTTTAAAGGCGATACAAATAGTATTACTAATAATCGGTTATTGATAATATCTTTAAAAATAACTATCGACTTACTTGCCTCTTCTTCTGAAAATTGTATTTGAGTTTGAAAGCTGTGAATTTCGGATGAAAACAGTAAATAGCCTCTTTTGTTTTGTAGTCTGAGAACAATCTAATAGTAATAGTTAGATCGCATCGAACCCGGGACCCCTCGGCATGTTGTAATTGTAAACAATTCCAACATGTACCTACATAACCTCGAAATTCAGCACAGAACTCCGAATAGTGAAGCAAATCATTCCTAAAAGCTCCTAAAAGCTTATGGTGCTTTTAGGAATGATTTGCCTCCACCTTTGCGTCACGTAAATAAACATGATAAATCTTACATCTGCGATAGAAATCTATTATTTAAAGACAAGATTTAACGGGCTTTGGCACATAAAGTTTGAATTCGGAACCAGGAACATAATCATGAATATTAAAACAGCATTTAGGGTATGCACACACAGACGCTACATCAAATATGACTGTTTCTGACTAGTGAGAACGAGTCTCTGTTTAATGAACTGATTTAATTTGATAGGCGGTATTTGTGTTGGATTACACGTATGTCCCAAGATATTTTATAACGCGTCCATAAAGAATCACAAGTGTTCGTTAGAATTATATACAGCTTCCTTCATATATAGCGCAAAACATTTATAAAAAGCCAAGTAATCAAGCAAATAAAACACTCTGTTTAATACACAATTCACATCCATGACAGATACGAATGTAATCAATGTTTTAAAAAAGCAGAGCTATTAACAACTGCCCAGTGCAGTTGTGAAGTATGTGGCGTCTGATACTCGACGCGGCTGGTTCTCGTCTCAACAAATACGCCATTTTCTGCAGTTATTTTTTCACTTATAACATTAAATGCAATCTAATTTCAATTAAAAAGCAAGAACTCTTAATAACTAAACGAAGAATTGTAGAGAATAGAAAAAGTATGAACGGTATATTATATCGGTAAATTTTGTTCCAAAAAGTATTTGGTACGTAGTTATGCTATGCAGCATATTTACGTAAATAGCTAATGACTGAAAATGTCGCATGAAATACAAATAACTGCCATTTGATCGGCTGAAAATGTTCGGTCTGAGTATTTACTTTTCATGTTTAGTATAACTATTGTTATTTGGCCTTCATTTTATCAGGTAAAATATCAATTCTCATATATGTAGTGAGAAAGAAAGCACAATGTGTATAAAGCTCTAGAATATATTCGCGATGTTTTCTGTATAATTCGACTTGAAATTTCAAAGATTGAATGTAAAACATCCATCAGCTGGAAAGTTGTTAAGCCGTTTAAGCTCAGTGTATATCTAAAATAATTTAAAAAGAAGCTAAGACTCGAGGCAACTGTAACGATGTGACATTGGTGTCGTAGCCACAGTAAGATTCAATCATTAAATATTCACATGTGGAGGTACCTATACTTGCCATTTGACTGCCTCCCCGAACCGCCTGCCCGCGCCAGCCGCCACCCTCCCCGCCTGAAAACAACTGAATGTGCTAAAATCAATAACCGACTGTTGTTTGACATTGGGATCATAGTAATTTGTATTTGCGATCATTGATTGCGAACAATAACTGTGTGTAATAATAGGTCGCGTCTGTCCTTTGAAATTTTTCCGTCCGATGAGTCCGTTGTGGCCGGCCAATTGACTTTTTTTATTTGATACTAGCTGTGCCCCGCGGTTTCACCCGCGTAAGTCCGTATCCCGTAGGAATATCGGAATAAAAAGTTGCCTATATGTTATTCCAGTTATCCAGCTGTCTACGTACCAAATTTCATGGCAATTGGTTCAGTAGTTTTTACGTGAAAGAGTAACTAACATCCATATACAAACTTTCGCATTTATAATATTAATAGGATAATATAATACCAGCTTCATGTTTCGATATAAAGATAACTGCGCCCCGCGGTTTCACCCACGTTAATCTGTATCCCGTAGGAATATCCGGATAAAAATTTGCTTAGGTCTTATTCCAGTTGTCCAGCTATCTACGTACCAAATTTCTTTGCAATCAGTTCCGTAGTTTTTGCGTGAAAGAGTAACAAACATCCATACATACACACATCCATCCGTACTTACAAACTTTTTATAATGTAAACGATGAATGATAACGGATTTTTATTAAATTTGAGATCGGATAATACGAAATAATACTACTCCACTCTAGTTTATAAGAATTCCTTTTTATTAGAAAATGCCCGTAGCTTTTTCCTTGCCTTACCTAAATCTTTCCTTCATTCCTCTCTTCTATACTTTCTTTATTCCTTTCCATTTAGGCATAGGTCCGCAAACGATTACTCTGCAAAATTTCACGGGCGGTGGTAGTACCAACTCTCAAGTCAAGTCAAGAGGGTGTAATAAAAGCATTACCACTGCCCAGACCTTATCTAGGTTTAGGTAAATAAGAATACAAGAGACCAAAGTATATATCAATTTAATATCATATAATCAATGTAAAATCGAATCGAAAAAACTAATGTTATAATGTTGAATTTATAATATTTTATTCAATTTAAATTTTTCCCAATTATACCTCGCCTGCAAAAAGTTTGTGTATTGAACGCCCTTAACCTCATGATATTCTAATAATTACTGCTATGTGCACGGGGTTTCAATTTTTCTTGACTCGTAAGTCGACCCGTCTCCCCGCAAAAGAGGCCCAAGAAGATGGTTAGGTTAGTTACCTCGACCTACTGGCATTCGTAAATCCCAGTGGACCAAGCCGGCAAACGCACGGAATCTTGGTCTCGTTTTATTATAAAAGGAAGGGTCAACATTTTACAAGTGGCATTTATACTGAGATAGCGACATCTAGCGATACATATTATATAAGCGCGGATAGAATTTAGAAAACTTTCAATATGTTTTTAGAAAGATTTCAATTTTTTTTTTGTGATTTTAAACGCTTCAGATTATAATTTTTTTTATAATGTAGATGAATTTGTTTAACAATTATTTACAGTTTGCGTCAAGAAGTTTATCTATAGCAATTCTATTACGTTTTTGCTGATCGAGGTCTTTAAACTTTAAAGCATAAGGATAAGCTCCGCTTCCTTTTTACTTTTTATTGGCAATCGAAGGAAAGACGGGATTGCACTGGATGTGGCCTGTGGTTTAGTGTCATAATACCGTAACATAATAGCGTCGGACAATCTCGACAAAGCAGTACTTATTTATAAATTGTATGGCTTCTTTCCCGGATACCTACGTAAAAAACATAATTTGTAAATCTTCTGTTCATCCGTTTTTTTATCCATTTTATATAAAATGGACAGCATAAAGTTACATTAACAAAATATATTCTGTTTAAGTTATTCAAGTATTCGGTGTCCCATTTAGCGGTTAGCAATCTATGAATGTCAGGTACTCGGATAAAAATACTGTCAAATCGTGTCGTGTTATAATCACAAATAATAAAATTGTATAAATAAACAACAGAACACTGAGCTTGAAGTATCAATTTATTTACAGTAGGTATATTTGAGTAACACTAAGCAACCTTTTGATAGTGATTTATCAAATTGTCATTGAATTGTCAAAAATTCTCGTCAATTCTGAAGGCATATCGCCTGATAATGCGCCCAGCCGATCTGAGCAAAATGTTATTAATATGAATATAGGAGAAAAGAATGTGAATTAATTAAAGCGTCTGTCGAAACAAAATCAATATCACCACAGCTTCAATCTCAGTAATTTTCATATTAGTCGCATATTTTTACTTCATTTATGCAGCTCAAACATACCTGTATAGCTATAACCCACCGAATACTACTCACCCACTTCCACCCTAGTCTTAAATTAACAAATAATCCAAACTCTACACATACCTTAAAATGTACATACAAAAATTAAATGCAAAGGTTTAAGCGACAAAATTCTATATGCGAGTTCCCAGTTAGCTAATTCAAAGTAACGAGAAGAATTTGCACATTGGTTAATTTCACTTCACCGTGCCGTTCGTAAGATAAGTGCTATCAAGGGATGCTACACGATACGCGAAACTAAGCTTAAAATTACTCCAGAACGCGAGTTGTAGAATTGAATATACATTTTTTATAAATTTTTTCTAGTCATATTAAGAGAAAGCTCAGCATGAAGCTTTGCTAGGTTGTAAAATAAATAATGAAAAGAATTTTCATGGAATATAAATTTGTTTATCTTTTATATTATTCTCGTTCTGTGTTCGCTTATACTTAATTATTTTTAAAGTATGGTTCAAATACTGTTTCATGAATCGGAGTCCATTGACATATTTACAAAAAAGGAATATATTACTATCGCACAGTAAGGCATCCTTCCTTTTTTTTATGTCACAGTCGGTAATGGAGCTGGTGGGACGCCTGATGGCAAGCACTACAACCGCCCATGTACATTTGGAGAGGCATAGGGTCCATTGCAGACCTTACGCCTCTACAAATGGATTGCCGACTTTAAATTAGGAAGGGATTAAGAAAGGATTGGCGAGAGGAATAAA
>NC_052120.1:3735883-3798228 GCF_012273895.1 Zerene cesonia | reverse complement strand
GGGTGTGGTACTTCCCCGGTGCGAGCTGGCCCAATTCGTGCCGAAGCGTGCTCGACTACCACATACAAAAATGTTCCTAAAATGTTCATGTTAATTTATCGGTCTATTGAGTTTCATAAATAATATATAATAAATATCCTATTCATCAAACCCTTTACAATCAAGGTCTTTTGAGGATATAAACAATAAACATTGGTTTCTCCACACGTACTACTCAAAGATGTTCAAAATAACGTAATTTAAAATATTTTACCATAATTCAATTACCTTTGTTACCATTTCCATTAAACATGCAAATCACGGCACTTAGAAAAAGTTTTATTACCTTTTAAATCTCATTACAAGCCACTGCATATGTTTTCTATGAATAAAAAATTCAAATACTTTCTTATAAATTCAAAACACAACTGATATGAAAAATAACCACCAGTAGGTTCTTAAATTCTATCATCATGTGATCCGCAAATCAAACAGTTTTCGTATTTCTCCAGTAAGCCACACCCCCCAACCTCCCTCTTCCTATTTGCACTGATAAAACTGAAATATCCCATTCACGTTAGGATATTATATTTATGTATTTACTTATTTGTACCTATAATGCATTTATTTTTATCTGTATTTTTCAAATACACATCATATAACAAAACATAAAATAAACGAGTAATTTTTATAAAAATATTTATGCATAATATATGAAAATGTTGCTTTTCTATTCCTTTAACAATCTGCTAAAAAGAGTATCAGTCAATAAAATATGTTGACGAACATTTTACACCAAAGTTAATATTACTAAAAGCTCTTTACTTTTACGTATTTATAATTTTGAATAATGAAGCGATATTCGTCATCAATCTAAAAAGACAACTTATTTTCAAACCAAAATGACAGAAACAAGAGAAAAAAATCACTAAATAACATACAATGCAATTATAATACCATCGCAATATTGAACTACAAGTGACTGTGTCAAGTACAGATCAGAAACAAGAATTAATTATTATCATAACAACAAACACCCGACTACTATTTAGTTTTATATTAAGAGTGTCAAGTGTGATGTTATTTGGAATACCAAACCCCAGTAAATCAACGGTAAAAATATATTTAAGTATTTTACTACCACACACGATATATTTTGAGATTAGTTTTTAGCACAAAAATTCTAAATTTTTATTTTTGTGTATCCAGTGCGACTCTACTACTAAGACAAACCTATTTACACCACTCACATAAAAATATGAAAAGCCGTATAAGGCGTATCTAAATAATATTCATCCGTACATAAATACATTTGGAAAACATAACCCTCCTTCTGTCGCAGGTGGGAAATTATATTTTAAAATGAAAAACATTTATTATGACACATAACAAGAGATATAACAATTGTAAAAATTGCGTCAACAAGCAGTGTATTTCGCATCATGCCTCTCCGCTTTCCACAAAACTAATTAAAACTTTCAGACATCATTCAACTTTCATAAAAAAATCCCAGGTAAAAAATCGCGAACTCTCTAGTTCTCAAAGGGAATATTTATGAGGTGAAACTTAGTATTGTTCTTTTAATAAGTTAATAAAATAAGTGTTCTATATTTTTTCGATGTTTAATTTAAATCATTTAATCTATTATGAAAATATAGTCGTAATATACATACGAAGGTTTAAATAAATAACTGAAAATTTATAAATACTTTTAAATTTCACGTCTGGTGGAAAACCATAAGAATGAACAGTGAATTTGGTATCGTGGATCGTGTCTTTCATGATATGCATGACGTTAATAAATAGCAACGTGGTTAGGAGACAAGCCTTGGCGCTTTTACCTTGGAGCTCTGCTACCCTGACAACTTCTAGGAAAATGGGAAATAAAATCTGATTTATTTTAATTATTTTATATACGGTAAGGGCTTAAAAGAGTTTATATCCAGAACGTTCTAATTTATCTATTATTTCACATTGACCAAATATTCAAATCATATTATCGTGTTTAAATTCGTACGTGTTGAAAATTCGATGTGTATATAATCCTTAACTAAAATATAAAAGCACGTCATATTTTTCAGAGGCCAGTGTATTGAATTGTTCATTTTCGCCGTTTTGACGCGAGTGCGGCTTCGGACCACGGTACACGCCGCCTGCCGATAATTAAAACCGGCGAAGTTGATTACAAGGTTGAGTTTTAACCCCTTTAAAATGTTTAAATTAACAGGCAAAAAATATGGATTACACGAGTACACGCTATAATTCCTCTAACTTATTCACTTTTTTATTTTCAAATAGTATCAAGCAAAACTTTTAAGAAATGAACAATGTGTTCATGAGACGGGATTCCAATCAATGTATAGCGCAAAATGAGGTTCTAATCCCGCATCTCTTTTAAGTCTTTATATTATGCAAATAATTTACTTTTACTTATATATCGTTGGGGTTTGGAGGGTGAAGTTTTTATTTTTATTAACATAAAACGTATGCGTAGTAAAATTATAAAAATCAATTAAAATTCCATCAAGTTATTTAGTGTATTTTAAAACGATTATACTTTTCATCTTTTGTGAAAATGATTGCTCTGTCTTTGTTTAAACGTCGCGCAGTTGAGCACTCGAACAAAAACTTCTACAGATCAAGAAAAGACTTGAAATACAAAATAAAAAGTTGATAGTAATATCCCACTGGCGATACTAGAGTTCTTAAGTTTTCTTTATTTCTTCTTAGTCGCCAGTTTAAAGTGTTTCTAGATAAATCTAATTTTACCTGACGCTCGGCGCGGTATCGCAAATTAATACAGGATATATCAAGTTCGAGCTTAACGTTGAACGCCTTCACCGGATATTGCAAGCTTCTGTTGAGTTTCACTGAATTATCCTTCTCCTATTTGTAAATGAGCTACAAATACAAATTTACTATGTATTTATGAATTCAAGCAATTTAAAAAATCTCGATGTTTGATACGTAGTTTATTATTCCTCGAATATAACAAGTATGTCAGGTGGTTGTCGTGTGTTCGATAAAGCGCTCCTTATTGAAAAATATCTCCTCCAAAATATAATAAAGTGCGTCATTAACATGTACTTGAAATTCAGCGACAGCTGCGTCTGTCGGCTTCAGCTACAGATTGATTGGTGACGCGCCGCAGCGAACCGCCCCTATCATATCTTATCTAGCTACGGCATTGTTTTGACACGCTACTCGCTGCTACGGACTGATATTAACTCGTACAGTAATAATTTACATGTATGGTCTAATAGCTAAATTATGCATACAACTATCGGGATAACGTTTGTATATTAAATAATTACGTACATAGAATATCCAGTAAGTATTATTTATAATCACGTATCCAATAAAACTAAATAATTGATAAGCGTATGCCATACACGGTACACCCACAATATAACCTGACCTCAATTATGCTATATGGAAATTGAAAACATAAAAATGTAAAATAATGAATTTTGTAAGTAAGTTGTTTTGTAAGCATATTTTTTAAATATTCGTATAATGGGATATATGTTTACAAGCTTAAGGTTTCAAGAACCGAGCCTTATTTGTACCTGAACTTTTCAAGGACTATTCATTAACAGATTGTTTATATTTTTACTCAGACAGTAATAGGCTACATATTGTGTATGAAATTTTCCCCGATTTAATAATAATGATAGACAGAAAATGAGTATCTTTTCGAAATGTTTTCTTCCTTTACGCCTTTATAAATTTCAGTAGCTAGTAAAAGGAAATATTACACCTATGATTAAGTTTCGTTGAACTCGTAAGAAAAATGGAAACACGTTTTGTTCAATTTCTTTTAATTCATATAAGAGCAATAAATATACAATTATAAAAGCAATGAAATTTCGCTGTAAAAATTTCAAACATTTTTCATTTGTCGTACGTAGGTAGGTATCTCTTGGGATTCTTTGTGTTCCTACACTTAATCAAATAAATTGTCTCGTGGAACGAAGATAGGTTTATAATCGGATATTTGCGGAATGTGTTGAAAAACGTCGGTTGATAAAGTGTATCGGCACGCGGCAGTCACCATCACGTCGAACCGTGAAACACGCCGACAGGTCACAATTATCTGTTTCAACAAACCTATTTAGCGAATATTGTTCCACATGATTTCCATTAATAGTTTCCCTTGCTTTGAACTCTCTTACTTATTCCCTTTAATATTAGTAAGTCTATTTTAATATGAGAAACCTTATATTAAATCTCTATATCAGGCACCCATATTCTATTCGGATTTGGATTGATGTAAAGTTGCAAACATATTTTTTGGGTTCCCATAAGAAAATGTAAAATCTTATAAATTATTAACGGGAACTTGCTAACACAATAAAAGAAAAATTTTTAGCCAAAGGTGCAAGGCAATGGAACAATGTGTTATAACATGAATATTTGTTCTGTACACACTTAAATATTTTTCTATAAATTTTTAAAATGATTTTAAGACAGAATTATTATTTTTACATAACACAATTAAAGTTCAGGGGCTTAAGAAATAGAGTCGAATATTTGTTATATTCGAAATTAGTGAAATTCGTAGTTTTAACATAGTGTCATAGAAAAACATTTTTGAAAGAATAGGTTATAAATCTATCATCCTTTATAAAAACGTGTGTTTAATTTCTGAAAGAATGTCAGACACTTGATCAAAGGGGCTTTATCCAGAATTCAATAAAGGAAGGTTTGTCTCGAATACCAGCAAAGCTCTTAGAATATGAGGAAATCATTTGAATTGCTTTTAAATATAGAAGAATTTAAGTATTTCTAATATACTCGTACCCATATTTTATAACAATAGATATTATGTATCTATGGATGGATTATATTATACGTGTTGAGCTCAGGGAAAAATAACACAATGCCGAGGTATGAAGGACTTAGTTTTATGAATAAATGTAATTATACACTTATTGTAATAAATAACAATTTTTTCTTCGGTTTCTATTTATTCGGTTTTCTTGAAATATACTCACAGTGTGGTATGAAAGCAAATATTTTTAATAGTTTGTTTATATGTACATTGAATTCGTAAAGCTTATTATATGATTATATTTATATATTTTACCTTAATGTTTATAGAAACAGACGCGTTTGTCGGGGCTTTTACGCAAATCACTCGGATATTTAATTAAATATTTACATGGAGATGTATAGGAGGAGGGTGAATACAGAAATGCTTGTCTGATGTATATGTACCTACATATTTTTCGGCAGTCGTGCAAAAATAATGTTTATCGTTTTATAAGGTCGTTTACTAGCTACGTTTTTTGGAAGATGGCTGCTATTTACTTTATATGCATCATACGTAATTTATATCTTCAACCTTTCATTTTAGGGTCTAAACTAATGAATATACGTTCTAATAAATACATATTTGTTATCAAAACTAACACGTCACATCTCTTTCCAAAACTTATTAGAACGTTTTGTCTCCCCGGACGCAAAATGCAGGGTCTTATAAGAGGGACGTCGATGTGTGTCTGTCTGTTTGTAACATCATAGCTTAGTGGATAGACCGATGTCGAATAGGTTTATTTTTCATTTGAAGCCAGTTTCTTAGGTATGTTTGATGAAAATGAGCCAAAAGCCGCCACAAAATGACAAAATGTGTAAGAAAATATTTTTTTTTAACAACTCTCTCACTAAGAATATCCGATGCATGGGCTTAACTAGTAAAATACTACTTATATAGTTTAGGTGTATAAAAATATAAAATGGGGACTGGGTTTTTTTATTTAATGCTATTAAACCGATGAATAAATCTGCAGGCAAAAAACTCGTCCTCTGATTCTGTACCTAAGAGTTTCATTGAATTGAATGTAGATTTTCCTGCTAGCAAAGTTCAGTAATTGACGATGAAAGCGTTGCAATCAAATATCATAGAATTAGTGATACAAACGTTCTTTTGAAGCGTGGTGCGGTGGTCTAAAAGAAGTAATCCGCTTTGGCGACAGCCACAACTTTATCGATAGCTCTTCTGAATTCTCAACTTTAAACTTGCACGCCGTGTCCCGACTAAAGAGAAATAGGATCCATATTGAACCAACTTACAGAGTTACAAAGTTCGCAATTTTTTCCAGAATATAAAATACGTTACATGCAACAAATTTATTTCCAATCTTCGTATTTTTCTTCGTATTTTTTACACTCATGTCATAAACATTTTAGTATATTATAAGCTGCGACTCTCTCTAGTGTTACTTTCGTAGGTTTAGCTATATATTATTATATATACGTAAGTCTATAAGTTATATTATATTATATGGGTCTGTAGGTACAATTTATAGTCTGTTAGCCATAAAAAAATAATGTACTAAGTTAAAGGGACTACAAGAGCATAATGACGTCGACGACGCACTGTGATTTTTTTTTCTGCCGTATCAAATCTGGATGTGTTTTCAACACACTATGAAATTAGCATATATCCTGAGGGGGATTATAACTTTTTCAGTTTTTTTTATCAAATGATGAGCGTATTTTATAATATCCTAAAGTGTTTTAAAGTATATACTTTAAAACATTATAAAATACGCTTTTAGCTTATGTAGAACTTAACTTCTCTAATTGACTAATAATAAATGTAAATGATTTGAGTTGCTTTTCATTTTACTCAAATTTATATCAAATATATTTTACCCACAGTCAGTATCCGAGTGACATTACTTTTACCACCATTAAATTATCAATTGTACATGCTACTACGCATTTAAATTTAAATATAGATTTTTTATAATTCATGCTGTTATGGCACGCGATTTCTCCTACGAACTATCCCGCAGGCACAAGCTGGCTGGCTTTTATAGCTAAAGTAGGTATGTGTTATTCAACTACATAAGCAAAACCATTGCCAAATATCACCAAAACCCGTTTAGTGTTTCTGACGGAAAAGTATAGTTACTTAAAAAATATAAATCCATACTTTTTTACAAACTTTCGTTTATGTTGGAATACTAGGACGTAGGACTGCAAAACGGTTTCTCTGAAAGCACATGCGTCACAACGTCACAAGTAAAGTCGATGAAGGACAGCACACTATGACGTGTAAAATACTACATTACACTAACGTAGTAACTATTTAGTAATCTGTGACATACGAGCACTATTAACATAATCATAGTACGAGTATGAATAGTTTCATGTTGTATAGATTGTAAAATTCCAGAATTTTTTGTCTTTGATGTATGTAAGTCAATTCTTATTAAAGAAGCAATGCGAGGTTATAAATAAAAAATACGATAAAATTATTTTGATTCGAAGTGTATAATCTGGGTGATTTCATTTATATTCATAGAAGAATCAATTCTAAGCGTATTTAAGTCAAAATGTACTTATTTGCATTTCTCACATACAATATAGCGCGAGCGCCCATGCTCACCTTTGTAATGCCTCAGTTAATCAAATATAGTGGATTTTATTGTTTCACATGCATTGAACACATTATAACTGTTTAATCTCTTTTAGTACTATATTTCAATGTAGTATTGAGTGTGACTTAAATATCTTATATTGAAAAGCCTCATTTTTATTTGTTTTTATGTGAAATCGAATGTTGACGTTTTTGATTTTCCGTTATATCTACTGACTTTTGAAAGTCGCTGTCACCAATTGATAGAAAGAACAAATATTTCCAAAGAGGAAACGTCTTGGAGCGGGCGATCTCTATTTCTTTTTATGACGTTGAACAAATTGCGTATAAGATTTGTTTTCAATTTCTATCAGTATTTTCATATTTTTATAAGTAGGTACCTATAACTAATAGTTGTTGCTACATGGATAAAATCTATTATGATATTTTGCTAACTATGATATTTTGTAGCAGTTAGCAGAAAATTTAAGATAAATATAGTAGTTCTCATAAATTTATGAGTTATGATAACTGACTAATTTGAAGAATGCAAAACAATTAAGCAAGGACATAAAATTCAAGTACATGTCTGATTATTCACGTAACCAGGTATTCGAATCCGCAGAAACATTGGATCTCTAAGAGTAGTACGTCATTAAAAGGTATTTATTTAGCATATTTTTATAAGCAACTCTAAAGTCGAGTCGAGTCGAGTCGCAGGCCGCAACCGAGCAGAGCTATCAGCACGTGAGCCTAGCACCGGGGACCATTCATGTGGGGCGGCGGCCTGCGCGCGCACCGATCAATACGGCAGCAACGGGCGGGCAGTGCCCGGCCCGCCGCGCGACCTCTCGCACGCGCCACGCCGCGCCTCGAGCCCATGACCGCCCTCCACAGATGACGGAGCCCGTCCGCACCATACGACATCGCCGATCTCACCCCATACACAGCACGCTCCGACTTACCGCGCTCCCCATAGCGCGATCAAACACTGTGACGATAAGGTAGGAAATCGATAATACCCGCACCGGGCTGTTGACCGCTGCCCGTCGAGGAACCCCTGGTATTCTTAAGAGCATGCTCGTGATTGCTAAAATTTGGAAAGATGAAGCTTCTAGGCCACATCGATACAGAATATTGGGTGAACAAGCATAGCCATATTCCGCCATCGTCATATTATCTATTCTAATGTCGCAGGAATCCCCGGGGAAAGCTTTTCGGCGTGGCCGAAATTGTATATTATAAAAGGGAACATAGATTTTGTTTAAACGAATAATATATTAAAGCATTTCTGAAACATTAGAAAATATAAGCGTACCAAATAGCTATATCAATTATCACTTAGGAATATTAAGATTTTATTTCATAGTATACAATATATACTCATAATAGGTATTCAAATAAAAGAATATTTTAAATTGTTAAATACAAAATTATGAATATATTATTTATAAAAATAAAAAAAATATATTATCGTACTATTACTGTGTTATCCAAGTTAACTAAGCTACATTTAATAATTTAATATTATTACTGTATATAACCTACCTAAAGAAAGTAGTACGGCATGGGAACTGTTAAAATGATGCAGTGCAATTATTCTGATGGTAACGAATACAGTCCAAGGACGTGCTACACAAAGGCTACAATACCACGTAGAAACACTATTATAACTTGGGTATATACATTATATAGTGTACACATATGTTTCACAAGATGTTGATTTTTTTTTTCTTTTGCAGTGAACTTTTGCAAATTGAATATCAGTCTTGTATGCTTATCAATTATTATTTATATTAAAATAATATAGGAAGATCATACACATGTCAGCTTTCATAAAACTTTTCAATTGTATAATGTAAAGTAAATACAGCTTAACATAAGCTCGTAAGCGTTGCTTAACAATATGTATTCCAAACATTATTTTTTTGCTTAACATTTTTTCAAAGTGATTTTTTTCAGTTTAAAAAATATACATCTATAAAAAAATCTACTGTAGAAACCTCATAAAGCATAATGCATGTTTGGAAAGCAATTACTGTGGCACAAATCAATGTGGCATGGATATAATATCTAGGCAGTGTAGGTGGTGCAGCGAAGTATTTCGTCAATCACCAAAAGTCTCCAATTTATTTAGTCTCCAATTTATCCAACAAAATTTTTCATCAGGACAATTGTTACATTCCATTCAATCAATCCAAAACATGCTAAAGACGAAAACCGCGAAGATTGTCAATCGATCCTCTTCTGTAATTTAGTGGCATTGTGCCCAATCAAAAAATCCTTAATCGCATGTTTTCACTGCAAAATCTATTATAATTTACACAAATACTATTATTATTTCCTCACGTTTCTTTCATTTGTTCATTTCATTTGTTATTGTTTAGGATTTGTTCTTGTACTGAAATATTGATATTTGTTATAGGTGATGCACCGAGGATGAGTCGCCGCGCGCGGCCGTGACATGGGAGCGCAGGCATGGGCTGGCGCGCCGAGCAAACGCCGCACATCGCCGCCGGCCTGCTCCTTCTGCTGCTAGTCTACCTGCCGGGTTAGTATGATCTTTGAATGTGGGGAATCTTGTGGTGACCTTTAATTTTTGAAAGTGGGAGTCGAACACGCTTCAGCACAAATTTGGCCAGCTTGCACCGGAAAGGTACCATATACCCATAGAATATTGGCGTGAAATATAAATATGTATATGCTGCTGTATTTGGTTCGGTGACTGGATGGAAGCCGGAGGCCTTTATCCTTGCGCTCACCCTTCCCCGTCCATATATTTTATTCCCACTAACAAATTTATCCGTGATCACTTACCATCAAGCGAACCACCAGCACAGCATAAAAAATATCCCTTGAATTAGGGCATTTAAAACATATCATCGTACCTACACTTTAACTTTTTTACTGAGATGTGGTCAGGCATTTTATTATGTAGATACTTTCAATATCTCTTCTTTGTTATTTAATAGAAAACTAGCATTGACAGTCCAGTTTATCCTACCATATTCTTGAATTCCAAGCTTTATTAACTTCATGCGCTACGCAGATCGCTAATTTCTAAAAATAAGAAGCGGTATACTAACCTTTTTTATACGTACATCTTTTAAATAATTATTTAAAGAAGTGCTTAATTTATTCATTGAAATATCTATCGCTATTATTACTTAATAGTATTTTCATATAAAATTTTCAGCAATACTTTAGTTAACATAAAGTAAATTACAATGTTCTATTACAATTCAACTTTGCAACTTTATGGCTGAAACATAGGCGTCTGAAGTAAAATTAATCACATTTTCAAACAACATCTCAATATTGTTCTAGTTTGTAAAGTTTACTAATTACAATTTGAGAAATTATCACATAGCAACATGTTTTACTTTAACAGGACAACACAGATATAGAGCCGCGAAACTGAATTAATCGGAGTATTATTTAATGTTTTTCAGTAAGGGTTGGATTTATTTAAATTGATTCGAAATATTGTTTTATTTATCTATACTTCCCTACTATTATAATTATTATCCCTACTATTATAATATTACTAGCTGCGCCCCGCTGTTTCTCGTAGGAATATCGGAATAAAAAGTTGCCTATGTGTTATTTCAGTTGTCCAGCTATCTGCGTACCAAATTTCATTGCAATCAGTTCAGTAGTTTTTGCGTGAAAGAGCAACAAGCATACACACATACTACATATACTTACAAACTTTCGCATTTATAATATTAGTAGGATAGGATGTTAGGATAAATGACAATTCAAATTTGTTTATTACGCCTTTTCGCCAAATCTAAAATGCAATTAAATTTGATATAAAGATAGTTTTCGACCCGGAAATCCTACGGGAACAGGTACTATGTGGAGAAAACCCCGGGACTGTATTTTCCTTTGCTTACGCAACGCGGGCGGAAACTTGAAGCCTGTTTTACACACCACACAACACCAGTTTTACAAGTGTTTTATATGGGTGAATCTGACCACTTAAAGGGGCTTGCTTTGGCAGGTGAGCCATCTGATGATAAGTAGTCAAAAGTCTTTGCCATCAAAAATAAATACATATATGCTGCCCCTTTTTAGGAAATAACTTCCTCAACAAAAAGTTTCAATGTTCAAAAAATAGACAGAATTAAAAAAAAAACAAACATTATTCTTACAGGAAGTATCGATATTAGATATTATGGATGAATAGGTTTCTATATCCAATGTCCATTACAGGTATTAGCCGTACCTAAGGTACAACAATATAGACAATACGATCCCACACATCAAGGCTAGATTTCAATGTTAGCTCATAACAATGCTGAACCAAGGTAACTCTGATTAGTTCATGTGGGTGTACTGTGTACCTAGTTAATACTTGTAGATCAATAGGTAGTTTGAATAAGCTTTTCAGATACATAATTGAGTTCCAGTCACTAAAACGTATTACATTATCATCGGCATTGAATTATCTTCATCCGTTTTATTTAAATAAATTTAAATTTAGATAAAGTAACAATATGACAACTTTTATTGTGGTAGTAACTAAATCGATGAATATTAAAGTTCTGAGAGCCTCTACAGTGCAAATGTATTTCAAAATCATTCACAGATGTTCTTTCGGCGGTGCGGTTCGGTGAACTATATAAACTATCTAGCTATCTAATTCTGTCTAGAAACGTTTTAAAATTAATTATCTGCAAAAGCCTTATACGCGCTAATTAGATTGACATAGAAATTAATTAGCCTTAATATTTAAGGCATATGATTTGTTTGATTGCAAATCTACTGGTTTTTTATAGTTACTTGCCACCAAGACCACCAAGATGCTGTGCACATCACAGCCATCCTCGGCGAGAGCGTGGTGTTCAACTGCCAGGTGGATTTCCCCGAAGACATACCCGTGCCGTACGTGTTGCAGTGGGAGAAGAAGGTAGGCGAAACGGTACGACGGCCTACACTCCACTGTTACATTACAAAGCTGCTCATCTATCGTGTGTGTTTCTGTTTAGTAAAGGTCGGCTCGTCTCCTCGACGCGCTGCGCAGACTGTAAAGTATAATCTCGCTTGTGTCCTCTGGGACACTTCGTAACGTCCCGTGCTAGTGGTAAAGCGGGCGCCGTAGGCCGGGAGCTCGCCCCGCGACCGCCCCGCGCGCGCCCTCTCTTGTGCTTACAAATTTCAGCATTGACGTAGAATAACAAACTTTTGTATTGATTGCAAAAAATTTGCTGCTCCTATTATTTAATCTTTC
Organism: Zerene cesonia; assembly: GCF_012273895.1. Classification (NCBI taxonomy): domain Eukaryota; kingdom Metazoa; phylum Arthropoda; class Insecta; order Lepidoptera; family Pieridae; genus Zerene; species Zerene cesonia. The sequence continues at coordinate 3,785,644 of NC_052120.1, read as the reverse complement.
AACTGCCTGTGAATTTGGCATAATATAAGTGAACTACTTATTTTTTATGCATAAAAATGGATATACTTCATATTCCAAATAATTATGATGGCAAATATGTTTTTCTTTTTGTAAAATAGCTGGTCAGTATTTTCTAGCTTACAAGTGAATGCTCAAATTTGTATGCGCTTATTATGTGATGCCTCTTCAACGTATTGCCTACGTATTGTCGCGTTCGTCGCCCACCGACCGGACATATAACACCACAGTGACAAAGACCTTAGAAACGAGTCCGAGAGAGCAGCAGACCCCCGTTACATAACGAACATACACATACACAGTCACATGTTACGATTACTTTATTTACCAATTGCAATATCTTTTTATTTTTGGGGTGCACCAATTTCTATTGAGATAGTATGGGAAGCACGTAGCTTTTGCCTTAGCTGGAAGAAAGCAAATCTGTTTTAAATTTGTGACATAATCCACGCTACACATTAGGACGCGAGACCGTACGTTTTGGCGTTTCTATATGTTAACGTTGTATTATGTTGCGAATTTGTTTTGTTTTCTGTTCGGTGAAAGTTTGATAAGGCTAACACGGGGCACGCGCACTCCCTCGCGCACTGGCGGTGGTTCTGTCTGTCTCTCTTCCTGTGGCTGTGGGCTGTACCCACGCTGTATCTGCCAGTCTAGTAATATGTATATATATATAGTTTTTCCACGTCGCGATGGCGGAAGGAATAGTTGTTCTGTGTGCAATTGTAATATAGCTTCTCTTATCTTTTACTTTATACTTTTATCAAATGAAACGTATGAGATTGCGCAATGTTGACGCATAACAACTATCACACATCAACCACCCTCGTGAATTCGTATCTATACAACTCTGAACGTATTTCTTAATCTAAACTGTATTGCATGTCATAACCGTTGATTTCATGTTATCTCATTTCGCATGAACATAACTCTGTATTTACACAAGCTTTTGTTCTAAGTACACATACGTTTCCGAAGCTTTTACGGGCTTTACGCGAGACAAGTATCAAATTATGAATGTTGTTTTTGTCATTGTTCAATGTATTATCATTTTATGACACTCGCATGCTTATCTAGATAGTTTTTGTTGGTATTTAGTACTCAATACATCTTCCTAAGACAAGACATTGTAACGGCGTATTGTAAATATATGGTCGTATATTGAATTGTGATAGATGTAGTAAGCGAGCAATTGTCGTCGAATCTTGTAGTTAGTAAGTAACAGGAAGGTGTACACCGCGCCGGTGTAAATATGGTATTAACATATTGCGATGTATATAGGGACAGGATATACCGATCTACATCTGGTACGAGAGCTATCCAACGCACAGCGGAGAAGGTTATGAGGGCAGGGTGTCGCGGGTCGCTCCTGACTCGCCGTACGGCGCGGCTAGCCTCAACCTCACTAATATACGAGAGTCAGACCAGGTACATCCTACGTATCTTAATATATATAAGTACCTTAAATTTTCAATTTCTTTTTAAAGGATTTCAAACAATTTAATGAAATAATGAAAAAAAAATGTGGCTCAATTAATTAGAACACAAAAAAAAGATCTTTTTAGAACCTATACAGTTCTTATAAAGCCGTTAATTATTATATCAGACTTCTACGATATATTTTCGGAGTTGTCGCATATCATGATAAATGTTTACAAACATTTATATTAATTAAAGTCAATCTCGTAATTTATTCAATTTAATAATAATTAATTAGTCGGAACAAAACGGTTTGGCTGACCGGTTCTATTGATCAACTGACGCCTACGCGTCATTTTGCAAAATTCTTAACGACAAGAAATATTTTATGCAGAAAAACAAAAAGTTATTCCCGTTCTTTTTTTTTTAATCTCTTTCATTGTTTTCGGAATTCGCGAGTCATTAAAATTTGTTAAGGAGTTCATTTATTTATTTTAAACACTTTATTGTGCTGTCAACGTAGCAAAAATAAATACAATGAAAAGGAATATTAAGTAAAGCGTCAAATTCCACTTGATGAGTATGTTATTTATCCCAGGGATGGTACGAGTGTAAGGTGGTGTTCCTCAATCGGTCACCGAATCAACACAAGAACGGCACGTGGTTCCACTTGGATGTGCACGCTCCACCTCGCTTCTCCATCACGCCGGAAGAGATTATATATGTTAATTTAGGTGCGTAAATATGACATATAGGTCACGTTTCACAATTCAACACACATGCTTTTATAATCATATCAGGGTCATATTCATTGTGTCACGTACCTATATAAACATGTCTTTGAATTACCTTTATCATTTTTTACTTAATATAATCCTTGAAAATAGAATTACCCAACAATATTCTCTATTTAACTAATACTCGATTTATGAAAATTATTAAGAAATATACACATTCTGAGTATCTTCTTCGTTATGCCAACTATGTTTGGAAATCTTAGGAGATGCCATTATACTCAACTGCCAAGCAGAAGGCACACCAACGCCAGAGATTCTGTGGTACAAGGACGCGAATCCCGTGGAGCCATCTGGCACAGTTGGTATCTTCAATGATGGAACCGAACTGCGCATCAGCAACATACGACACGAAGATATCGGAGACTACACGTGCATCGCGCGCAACGGGGAGGGCCAAGTGTCGCACACCGCCCGCGTTATCATCGCTGGTGGAGCTGTCATCACTGTAAGTGCATTTTAGAGGATTATGAATCAGAGATCAAATTAAGTATGAAAAGAAATGTCATTATTTTAAATTTCTGGCACAAACACTCTTGCTATCACTATTCGGTACCTGTGTCCTATAGATTTTTAATAAAACTCAATGATATACAGATGCCACCAACAAACCAAACAAAGCTGGAAGGAGAGAAAGTCCAATTCTCATGCGAAGCTAAGGCACTACCCGGAAATGTTACGGTTAAATGGTTTCGCGAAGGCGCCCCGGTTGCTGAGGTGGCGGCTTTGGAGACACGGGTTACAATACGAAGAGATGGCGCTTTAGTAATCAACCCTGTCGCTGCTGACGATTCGGGACAATATCTATGTGAAGTGTCGAATGGCATCGGAGACCCGCAGAGCGCTTCAGCTTATTTGAATGTAGAATGTAAGTATTCATAACAGAAGTATTCGAGACGAGAAAATATTCGAGTTCTTATACATGGAATTGGAAAAGTATTTAAAATATAAAATACATTGCATTTTTGAATTACGATGTAATTGTCGCAAAAGATTTCATATTGAATTCTAATTTCAAATTTGACAAAGACGATTTAAAACGTAGGTACTAAAGCAATAAGTGCTACAAGTATTTTACAATTGACACATTAGAATGGACAATACAATACGGAAACGCTAGATTAAATTTCACAAATGTACGTGTTGTTGCACACACTGCCCATATACGATTTCAATACCCAATTGTTTTATAGATCCAGCAAAAGTGACATTTACACCGACGGTACAATACCTACCATTTCGATTGGCGGGAGTAGTGCAGTGCTACATAAAGGCGAACCCACCCCTGCAGTACGTCACGTGGACGAAGGACAAAAGACTTCTAGAGCCATATCAAACCAAGGACATTGTGATCATGAATAACGGATCCCTGCTATTCACTAGAGTCAATCAAAACCATCAGGGGCGATATACCTGCACACCATACAATGCGCAGGGCACTCAGGGATCTTCAGGTAGAAATATTTTGCCTTACGGTGGTTCGTAATTCTCTTGTTTTACACTAGTACATATGAAATGTATTGGCTTATTCTATCAATGGCCACTATAAGTTTTGATTCAAATAACATCGATATTGTATTTAAATAGATTATTTATTACAGGACCTATGGAAGTGCTTGTTAGAAAACCGCCAGTGTTCACTGTAGAACCGGAGCCATTGTACCAAAGAAAGGTAAAATAATAACTTAAATCAATCAGGTATATGTACATAACCATCGGCGGAAGAATTTTTGAAATAAGCGCGATCAAACAAACAAACTCTTCAGCTTTATAATCTTCTTATATATAAAATTCTCGTGTCACAATGTTAGTCTCTATACTCCTCCGAAACGGCTTGACCGATTCCTCTGAAATTTGGTAAGCATATTGGGTAGGTCTGAGAATCGGCTAACATCTATTTTTCACACCTCTAAATGATAAGAGTAAGGCAGAACAGCGTTTGCCGGGTGCAGCTAGTATTAGTATAGATTTTATAGGTAAAATATATTAATAAATAAAAGACTTAAAATGGTTATATGATTTTACTTTTGTATAATACAACAGTGGTTAATTATTTCAAAGCCCTAAGTACAGCTTATATTTGTCTAATGTAACCCTTCATTCCTTCAACATTTTAATACAAACATAGAACAAATCATAAAGGCAGTTCAACATCACGCACTTAACTCACAGGTCGGCGAATCAGTGGAGATGCATTGCGAAGCGCAAGAAGCGGAGGGCACGCAGCGGCCGACCGTGGTGTGGCGGCGGCGGGACGGGCTGCCGCTGCAGAAGAGCCGGGTGCGCGCGCTCGGCGGGAACATTACCATCGACACGCTGCGCCGACAGGACTTCGGCATATACCAGTGCGTCGCATCCAATGAGGTGAGTAGCTGGAACGTTACTTCTGTGAATTCGAGCAAATTATTTTGAATAGTTCCTTTACATCTACTAACGTAGTAGGTATTAAGTGGTCTCTGCCTCAACTTTTATAAAGAATTTCATTTAACTTCATTCGGCTATTAAATTTCGTTACTAACTTATGTATAAGACAAGAAAAGATAAAAAAATAAGTCTATTGTCATTTTTTCCATTGGTTAATGTAAAAAAATGTGTGGGATTCACACACGATAGAAGTGAAACTTCAGTAATATAAAATAGTATGTATATTTCTGTCTCATTCTTTGCCGGCTTCATTCTACACATTTTTATATTGGTGTCTCTTACCTGTCGCTTTTTCCGTTGCATCAGGTTTGAAATCACAACGATTCTAAAGAAGTTTCACTTCAAAAACCATTTACTTTCAATAAACGAATAAATACCCATCTTTTATAAGCACTTTTTATCTGAAAAAGTAATACTAAGAATTTCCAATATAAACTATTCGAACGAATTCCAAGTTTAATGAATGCTTTTCTATTAAAAAGCTAAATTAAACATAGCTTAACATACTCCAATAAGATTCCTCAACTAAATCAAACGTTTAATTTGGAACGTACTTTTTAGGGATGCTGGAATTTGAAGTATTTTAGATAGTTAGCTAGTTACAAGTGTTTACTAGCAAAGCATCTGCTCCTTTGCTTGCTCTGCAATAAAAAAAGCAATCAACACTTCATAGATTATTTTGTGCATCGGCTAACCTATTTAGTTTAAGAAAAGGTTTGAAATGACCATGTTTACAGTTACCTCTACATATATAAATTACTAGCTGCACCCGGCAAACGCTGTTCTGCCTTACTCTGATCATTGAGAGGTATGAAAAATAGATGTTAGCCGATTCTCAGACATGCCCGATATGCACACAAAATTTCATAAGAATCGGTCAAGCCGTTTGGGAGGAGTATGGCAACGAAAACTGTGACACGAGAATTTTATATATTAGATAGATTGACGCTAAACCCTGACAATGTCGATGAAAAACAGAATAACAAATAACACCATATTGTACACAGGTGGCAACGATAGTAGCAGACACGCAGCTCGTGATCGAGGGCACGCAACCGCACGCGCCGTACAACGTATCAGGCACGGCCACGGAGTTCCAGGTGACGCTGCGCTGGCAGCCCGGCTACGCGGGCGGCCCGGACTACAAGCAGGACTACACCATTTGGTATAGAGAGGCCGGCTTCTCGGAGTGGACCAAAGTACCCGTCACGCCGTCTGGAGCGACTTCTGTAAGCTGAAATAATAAATAATTCGTAAACGATAACAAAATGATAGTAAAACAAGCACAAGTAAAAATTTGTAAAAAGCTAATGGCAGTATATTTCAAATTATATTGATCGTATTTTGGATAACAAATGAAATGATACTTTCAAAAAATCAACAATCTGATCGGCAATTGTGTTTTTATCCTTTGCAGGTCACAATTAACAGGCTTCAACCAGGGACCACTTACGAATTCCAAGTCAACAGTAAGAATACAATAGGAGAAGGAATGATGAGCAAAGCTATTACAATAAGGACTCTTGGTAAGTTTAGACTTGGGCGTTATTGTGGTGAATTGAATTGAAATTATGTTATGGTTTATCTACTAACAAATTATAAACATTGAGTATATGATATGGTAATTAACATAGCTAAACATATGAATAAACATTGACAATATGAAATTAAAGAATATATACACACATGTCAAATTAATTAAATAATAAACCTTAACCAATACTAACAAAAAGTGATAACATTTTAACAATGTAGTGGTGTAAAATTGTAAAAAAAACTAATATTTCACTCCTGGTTTTGGGCGTAATATTAATTGGTAGGTAGTTGAATGAAGATTTTGCTTTTTGTAGATGTAGGCGCAAAACCAAAGGTGGCTCCGACGACTGCGGGACCCGTAGACGAAAAGATCTTTCAGAATGCTCCTGAAGGATCGGGTACTTACATAGAACAGTCTTATAGCTTCTTTTTGTAAATTAAAATAATTTATGTAGAATCATTTAAGTTATCATCTTTATGAAAGACAATTATTAATATGGTCTTTCACTCGTCTCTGGTCATTAGTGACTATCCCATTCTTTATTTCAATTGAAATACTTCCATTCAAATTAAAATGCTTTGATGATCCAATTCAATAAACTCTACAATGTAGTACTAATCATTTTATTGTGATTACTATTGGGTTGTGATTATCACTAGTATTATATACAATTTAATAGTAGCTTAAACACCGTTTTTTCATACTGCGAAACTCGAAACGAAAAGGCTTATAAATTCACTCTTTCGCTTGTTTGTTACTAACATTATTTTGTATTTTGTGTAATAACAAATGTACATATGTTTTAGTCTCGAATCATCATGCAAATCATGGTTTTCTAGTATGCTTATTTGTGATAAGATCTAAAAACATGTATGCCTAATCAATCAGTTTTACTGCTAATAAAGGTCCAAAGTCGGGCCCTCCCCGTAATCTCACCGTGACGGAAGTGCACAACGGTTTCCTGATCACGTGGCAGGCACCGCTGGAGCGCTCCCACCTCGTGCAGTATTACACTATCAAATACCGCACCGACGCTCAGTGGAAGACTCTCAATAGGGGCCAGATACGACCGGAGGAAACGAGTTATCTGGGTGAGCACGACCAGACTGTTGCAGTTACAATTGTCTCTTCCTAAAACGCAATACGCAAGCCAGAAACATCATTAAAGTTACAATAATTCTTTTCTCTCTCTCCAAATTCTGAAATTGGAGCAGATGAGAACAATTTCCTATGAAACACAAAAATAATAACGTCAATAGGTTGAAAATACACGGAGTTATCAGCAAAGCCAAAGAAATACAGTTGAATGGACAACCTCCTATGTTTTGGAACGTTTTGTAATAATTCTTGCGAGTGATAAGCAACCGTTGTCACACTAATAAACCAACTTCATCCATTCTTTAATCACTTTTTCCGAATAAATTAATAGAACATAAATAAACAATACTTACTAAAGTAAGTCTAAGCAAACGTTTATGACATTTCAGTGAAAAACTTAGTTGGCGGACGCACATATTACTTCCGTGTGCTGGCGAACTCGGCGACTAGCTACGAGAGTTCGGATGAAGTGAGATTCTCCGTTCCAGCGCGCGTGAAGCACAAAGCGATAACGGCCGGCGTCGTCGGCGGAATATTGTTTTTTATTGTCGCCATCATTCTGTCCGTGTGCGCTGTAAAGATTTGCAATAAACGTAAACGACGCAAACAGGAGAAAGGTTAGTCCAAAGGGGAAGCGGCCGCTCGCTCGCTCCCGACGCTCTTACAAACGTAGATTACTGCTATTGAACAGTTATAGTACCCTATTCAAAGATTTCCTTGCTCTTTATAAATGAAAGTATAATTTGAAAATCAAAGTATAATAAGTAGGTCTAACAAATTTTAAATCATTGCCATATTGTCGGTGAAAAGCATCATTTTCATTCAAATTATCAGTTTTATTTTGCATTTCGAATTCCATATTCTGTTGATTACGCGATGATATGCATGTTTGTGAATAAATTTTGCATGAAATTGAAATAAGAGAAGCTTTGGTTCCAGTGTGGAGTGGTTTTACATAGTATAGCTATTACAAAACAATATTGCTTTTTCAAAATAATTTAATACTTAAATAAAAAATTTTTAAGTAAATTTAATCGACATCGCACCATCTCCTAGCATATTTAATATTTGACAAAATTATATGCTTGCGTTTTATGCCTAATATCACATAATATAATCGCACTTTGACATAATCATTATTTTTGGGTTACGTCAATAATTCATCGAAAGGAGCTCATGTAAATAGTGTGAGATCATGTAAATAAATTTATACATGTAGTACAGAGTAACATCAGAACGGTAATAATTTGCAAAGCACTATTTCATTAACATACCGACTGATGTACATTTGGCTTTACGAAAAAAAAAAAACATGCATTCTTTGCTGAATACTTAATCTTGAATTTCGATGAATTATTATAGCTTTAAGTTGACAATATGGTGTGGGGCCGTAGTGTGGGTGTGGGTTTGGGTGTGTGTGTGTGTCGGTGGCGGGCGGCGGCCGGCGTAGCGCGGCTCTCGGACTGTGCACTGCACCGCGTTAATGTTCAGAAATTATTCGGTTGCAGCATACAACATGGTAGCCGCGCGACTCACTGACCTTCGCGCCGCAGACAGCACTCAAGTGCCTTTTAAAAAGTAAGTTTAACCCTTGTCGTCTTGAGTTAAGTTAATACAATCATATTATAATAAATAAAGCATCCTAATGTTGTAATCTAATTTTCCCGCTGCTACCTTAAAGGAAATCAGGTCAGTTTGTATAACTATAAGCAATTTTTAGATCTAGCCTCTATATTTCTGTATATATATATATATTTTTAACTTTAACAGATTTAGAGAAAGCGGAATATCGAGTGTAGTTCAATGTTTGCAATTCACTGCGAACTGGATCTGGCCGGCATCGCGGTGTGGCGACGAGGCGCGGTACTGGGGAGTGATCCGGCGGGTGTCGCCTGCGCCCTCCGCGTCTCCGGCGCCCTCCCTGGCGCCCTCTTCTTCCGACGACGGGGGCTTTTTACCGCGCCTCCGGGCTCCTTTGCGTCCCGCTGCTGCACCGCCACTGTTCCGCGCCTCCTCCCCTGCCCTCGCGCCCTGGACTCCTTGGCCACCGTGGCCACCCTGGGTCCCCGCTTGGACGCCATGGTCGCCCCTCCATATTTCAGATCTCAGCTCGGTTCCGTTTCCGAGCTCCGCTGATGGCTCTTTCCCCACGCCGCCCTCGTTTCTCCTCCGGCCTCCGCGCCAGCATACCGAGACGCGGATGCCATGCGGGGCACTGACGCGGGCCCGCTGGCGGCCGCTTCCGCGCCACTCCCGGCCGCGGCCCGACCCGCCTCCACCTCATGAAGCATCTCCAGAGAGCCGGTCGTCCTCAAGCGGTTTCGGAAGCAAGAACGCATCCTCCTCGCAGCACAACCGCAGCAGCAGGACTGGAAGCCTGGCCGAGTGGCGGCCGCCGCCTTACAGGCCGCCACCGCCGGCACCGCCGCCGCGCCCCGGCTCCGGCGAGGCAGGCGAGGCGGGCGAGGCGGCGGACGCAGGGTCGGTGGACGTGCACTACGAGTGGGACCGCGCCACGCGCACTCCGACCCCGTCGACGCCGGAGCGGCCGCGAGCCCGACCGTCGCGCGACGACGTGGAGGCCCGCGTGCGCGCCATGAAGGAGGAATTCTTAGAATTCCGTAAGCGGCAGGCTCTGCGACGGCGTTCCCCCGAGCCGCTGGGCCCGCCGCCGCCTTTGTCGGCGCTATCGGCGATCTCCCCCCTGGCCGCGCCCGCCCCCGCCGAGACCGTCTGCTGACTTGCCGGCTGTCGAATGATAACGTTTCATTTGTTCCCCACCGATAACTGTATCATCGTCTTCGGAATGACGCTCTATGTTGTAATCGAATAAACGATACGACGCATCTTTTTGGATGCGTGGAATACGTTGAATCATGGAATATATGATCATTATGACCCATAGAACGGCAATCTGAACATAGCGAAAAGAGTTTTGAGTCAAGTGACAAAAGGCCTAATAAAATATGTAAAGAGAGTATATTAATAATTTTTGAAGTGGCCGTAATCGTGAAATATGGTCCCTTGAGAAACATATCTAATATTCTCAACAAAAGCGAAAACAACGATCTCTAATCTGTGTACCTATATGTTCTATTGTTCACTTGACTTTTAAACTGGATTTATTTAATTAAGTTTTAACGTCGAATTAGCATTAAGTAACCCCACCTTGGTCGAAGGTAGACTCAATATCGCTGGAGACTATAATCGATAAGAGTTAAGAGGCGAACACTTTCAGTCGCGCACGTCGACTGAAATGCGATCTTAATGTACATACGTATAAACTATGTGGATGCAGTGGCGTTTACTGCTCGCACTGTCTGTTGTCCTACTCGATTTAAATGTCAATTAATGATTTCAAATATTACGCCTATTTGTGTTGTTATCGTTGAATTTTTTGACACGTGCACAAAATTAGATAATATAAGCTAAGATTGTAAGCGTGCCAGTAATTCATATCAACGACAAAGACATAAATATACCGTACTATCAAAAGCGACATCGTTACGTTAAATTCTAGGCCGGTGTTTTGGCGAGCAGGCAGTGCGAAAATACGTTCACCTAAACGCTTTAGGTATGAGTGGGTAGCATCCACGACACCACTCATACCAACATTATATTGTAGTTATTATTGTAACTAATAAAGTAAATTATACGATAGTGTGATACTTAGTGCGTTTGGCGCTACTGTACACGTAACCAGCTACTTCAGCGATCCCGAATCCTATCGGTTTAATATGGATTTCATTGATCAAACATACTTAGCGTCAAACGGGCGAGTATTATGTACAACACAACAAATAAACTTAGATAGATTTAGGAAATATATAAGTGAGGGAGGACTTAAACGGATGTTGTTTATTTAATTTTTTATATATGTCGTTATTAATTTCCAAGTACAAATTATAATTTTATCTGTTGCGCATCTAGTTATTTTTTATATAATTTTGAACTGTACATATGTAAAAACACATTAGATATTATATTATACACTTATTTATTTAGGCGTCGTGTAATGATATGTATGAAGTTCTAATGAATTTTTGCCATTACATGTTTGTAAGGCGCTAGACAAAATTTGTTGAAGTTATCACATTATGTATATTTTATTTGTTTCACCCATAAAGCGAGTACCTTGTTAAATTGGAATGAAAGAAATCGAAAGGTGCTACACTCACTAAACGCAATAATCAACGTTTTGTTAACGCTAACGAGCCTGGACTCTGCTAAACAAGTTTTCAATTCCAATGCTATGATTATTCTATATGAAAATTAACACTGTTCACACCGCCAGGTTCCTGTATTCATCCCACCTTAGTTAAACACTATAAGTTCATCAGTCACGACAAAGACTGTTTATTTAGTTTGTATTAATATTTAACTTATATGTTGATAAGTGATGTTTCGTGTTCGCAATGATTTTAGGTGAAATTTTTATAACAATACATTGTATTCAAAATAATTCGAAATTCCAATATCGTTAAGGGACTCCTAAAAATAAGTATAAAATGTACGCTTTAAAGAAATTGATACATAAATTACTCGTAAAATAGTTAGGTAGGTATGGTAAGGTGTAGTTGGTACGTGCATGCGTGGAGCGTGTGATTAGCACCCAGGTGCACTCAGGTGTATTGTCTAAGACACGGATGCATCATCACTCAGGTCACTGCCGACAAGTAGATTAAGCTGCGGTATATCGACACATTGTAGACATTTGTTTTTTACGTTAGTAGGTGAACCCGCGGCCCGCCATACTTTACATAAGGTCGTTATAGTATCAACAGTTTGTGCAATAACTTCTCCGTTCAGTACAATTTAAAATATATCTATGTTAAATATAATGTATGCTCAATTTTTTCGACTGACCAACTGTAACCTGTACCTTTTTTTAATCTTTAAAATTTTGAAGATTTTAAAGCATGCAAGGTAGTGAATATTAATTAGTAGGTATCTGGTCTACAGTAGCTTATGAAATTACATCATTTTGTTTGTCGTAATTTTGAGACTATGTTATTTATCGATAACGTTTCACTTTAATAACTTTATTTATAATTTAATCGACTATTCCTGAAAAATCCTGAAAGATGGGTCTTATCACTACCTTGCCAAATTCATTTACAAGGCAACATTATGTACCTACTTTTTAGTTCAAAATAGTCAGTATACTACAAACGATAGATCATCTGAATAAATAAATAAAATAATATCAAAGATATTTATTTATGAAATAAGTGTAAAGACGAATTGGGTCCATTAACAACAAAACCATTTGAAAACTTTATATTGCAAGTAACACAACACCAATATTTCATTAACCGTTCTAGTAAATTTAACGTGCCTAGAATGCTAGTAATTACTTACTTAAATGAGAAGTTTTTTGTAGTTAATATTCTAAAACACTAATTGGTTTAAAATGAAATATTACAAGTGTCTGTGAGTAACCTATTATACAGAATAACGTTACAAATATTTGATCCACAAAGTAGGAAATAACACGGCTCAAAACATGTGATATCTAGTCTTTGTCATAATAAAAAAAAACATTTCCTTAATACATAAGTACTGACATGTGTTAGCCATAAATTGAGAGTTAATTTGTTGATCTACTCAATATGTTGTTGACACGTACCTACTTAGCAAAATTCTTCCTATAAGGTACATACATTTTTGAATTTCAGCGCTTTTAAATGTCTATTATTAATTTCATTTAGAGGGACTCAATCTAAACTCGAAATGCATTCGACGACTTCTTTAGACTAAAATGAAAAGATAGCAATATATTAGAGTAATGTAATTAAATCATATATATCAGTTTGTTTAAAAGTAATAAATATGAATGATATATTATGTGCACATTGGCAAATGTAATATGGTGATACAAGGGCACCCAATATTAAAGACTTAAGGCAAAATGCACAATATCTCAGCACAGTAAGGTATAATCCAAAAATTCGAGATATTATACCCAGCACTTTAAATGTAACTCCAATAAATACCCACGATGCCTGTGTTCGCCTTGTTTGAAATAAGATAATGCACAAGCCACGTTTTTGTATATCAAAACATCTTTGATTTTGTTTTTTATTTAGAATATATTTTTAGTTATAAGTGTTGAGATCAGTGTTTACTGTGTAAGCACAAAAAGGATTCAATTCAAAAAATTAAAATACAATAACGTTGCTATGATACAATAATTGCATTTTTATTTTTTCATACCGATTTATTACTTAATGATATATCCAACATGATATAGGACACTGGACTCCTAAATAGGAAAATTATATTACTACTGGACACACATACACTGTACACAACTGATCAAACAATAGGTATTATGGTAAATGTAAATGTAGAGCTCAGAATTATTTAATAAAGTTGATATAAAGTTTCGATATAACAAAAATAGACAAAAACATCACTATTCAATATTGGGTATTATTTCGACATATTTTATATTTTGCATATTTTTTCATCTTATTGGGAATTATGCCATAGGGCATAGGTGATATGTTTTTGAAGCTCTCCACATGTTTTAAAAGAGCCTGCATCGAAATTCGTAATACTAATAGGAGGTATTTAATAAAAATCTCTCGCAAAAATCAGTTTGAAAATTAGAAAGGTTTAAAAAAGTTTCGATATAAACAAAACATGATCTAAAAAATAGATTTACGACGTGAATTGTGTTACACCAAGAGCTATAATTAAAAGATAAGCGCTTCTAGGGAAGGCTAAAGATAACACAGCCTTCAAAAAAATTAATTTCATTATGGGACATTACAAACGGCCCTCAAGTATTTACTACTGAAGAAAAAATGGCGTTCCTCTATCATGCAGAAAGTGTAATTAGGTACATAAAAAGTTCTTTAAAAATACATAAAAGTTTAACAAGTAATTTTTTTAGGACTTGTAATTTGTTACATTATTTTATTAGAAAATCACATTACCTACCACTTAAATTACACCACGTTCTAGGCGTAGCTAGGAGGCTGAGTTTAAGCGTCAAACTTTCAAATCCATCCCGAAAAACATGTACAGGTACATACATTCACTATTTTGTTCTTATTTTGCTTTTACCAAATAAGCCTATGATCGGTAAGTAACTCGTATAATACTTGAGAGCTTTTATCTGGTTTACATTAGGGTTATTTAATACACTTTTAGTCATTTTACATTCTGCAACTTGACTAAGCCTGTAACAGTGAAGTCCCGTGACCCCTGACTGGGGTATGGGGCAGATGATATACCTACATCTGTTTCACTGATCGATTTTCGACAAGTAGGTGATCAGCCTTCTGTGTCCTGCCAGACCGAGAAAATGTTTTTTGTGCGTCCCCGCCGGGAATCCAACCCGGGACTCCTCGGTTCTGCGCTCACGCGTTAACCACTGTACAGAGCCTGTGCACCACACTAATCTTTTACCTACTCGAGAGATGAGCCTGTATGCTAGTCTTCAAAGTCCATATATTTATAGGTATATATAATAATAATAAAACGCATAAGATATTTGACTCACGCTTTACTACTATTCACACTCAGGTAGCTAATTAAGTGATAAATGTGATAACTTTGAGCAGGTATAAAAGATGGGATATCCGCCTGACATAAATAGTTCTAGTTACAATGGAGAATTTAAAAGCCGTTCTAAAATGCTAGAACTTGAAATAGTATTAATTCCAAGAGTATTCACATTCGCAGTTTTCACTTTAGGTAAGTCTTAAACATTGAAGAGAAGTGCTGACATAAATTTGATGAATATTGAAATATGATGTGATTTCAGTAATTTGGGTAAGTGGGACATGTAACAATTATGGACAAGGCTACGGTGACGAATGGTTGTACTATTTCGATGATAATGGCGACAGACACATAATGAATTTTTCAACGATACCTAAATCTACGCATGGCATGAACTTTGGCGAAATATACTTTCATTTATATACTAGGTTTGAAACTAGCGTATTCCGTTAGGTAAACAATATCGATAGGCATATTTCATTCCTACCTAATTCTGGTTCTAATTGGATGGTACTACTGACTTCATATCAATTAACTATTTTATAAATAGAACATTCTAATTTTCAAACTTCTTAAACACTATTTTCATATTTATTTTATTCTACATATTTCCTTCTTTCCTGACTTCTAACGGATATTACTTTATTTCAGGAAAACTGTTGATAAAGCCGAATTGTTAACTTTATCAAAAAATGATTGTTCTATAAAGAGTCTTTATTTTAATAAGTCTAATGATATCAAACTTCTCACTCACGGCTGGCTCTCGTCGGACCAAGTACACTGGTTGCAACAAATGAAAGATTCTCTCCTGCGAGAGTATAATTTGAATGTAATTACGGTTGATTGGAGTCAAATCTCTCGAAACACATTTTACCCATGGCCAGCTCTCAGCACGCGATATGTTGGAAAAAAAATAGCAGAATTTCTCAAAGCAATTCAATCATCATTTCATATAGGAACTAAAGGAATACACCTGATAGGCCACAGTTTAGGAGCGCATGTCATGGGTTACGCCGGTATGTTTTGTAATGGAACCTTATCGAGGATTACAGGTAATTGAGGACAGTTGGAACTTTATTTGATAATATTAGAATGTATAACTCACAACAAAAATCACAGCACAATATTTTACAAATTCCCTTCTCTTGTAAACTTATTCTTTTTTAGGTTTAGATCCTGCAAGACCATTATTTGAGCTACCTCAAATGCCGGACATTTACTGTTTGAATAAGGACGATGCGGAATTTGTAGATATCATACATACGGCTAGTGGTACCTACGGTTACACCGCGAGTCACGGTCACGCTGATTTCTTTCCAAATAAAGGCACAAATCAACCAGGATGCCAAACAGGTAGAAATATAATAAATTTAGGAAATTGTCCATCAATTCATATATATGAAAAATTGTGTATTTTGTTTATTTCTCGAAAAATAATGATGAATAAATCTTATATAACTTTTTATAACAGGCAGTTGTCAAACAAGTTTTGTGGTGTTTAACATTATCATCGGTTTAAAATGCTTGCTTGAAAAGATCCTAATTTCCAATTGACAATTTCACAGGTACTTGCAGCCATGGAAGAGCGTGTGAATATTTTGATGAATCTATTTCATATTCATCTGAAATAGGTTTTATCGCTTATTTGTGTAACAGCTGGGAAGAATATTCAAAAGGCAATTGTAAAGACGAATTTACTAGTATGGGATATCCAGCGTCTATCGCAAGCAGAGGAAATTATTATCTTAAAACAAAAAATGAATCAAAATACGCAGATCTTGATGATTAAGATATTTGAATATTTATAGAAATAAAATACGTTCATTTAATTTCTCGTGTTTTATTATTAACTAAAGAACTTATAAATAAAAATAGCTACTAAATAATAAAACATTAACTTAACTTCATAATTAACAGTTATAGTTTAGACAGACTCTTTAACTAATAATAACAATTTTCATTATAAATCACATAAACACCCTACGGCAGAGGGCTGCAGATATGATGCCTAAATATTTTTCTTTTGCGTCACTTTTTGCCTGCAACAAAGAACAAAACACATCTTTGACTTCCAATAATTATAAGTTTTTCAAATTTACTTAGAAAAAAATATCAGATTTATATTAATTGCGTCATTATGCTTCAGTCGGGAAAAGAAGACAAAAAGTTATAAAATATCATCATAGGAAATATACCATACCAAAGGACGGTTTCACAACTTGTTGATACGCTCTGTCAGTAGCTTTTCTGACAGTTTAGTTTAACTGGCAAATGTATGAAGTTTTACGTCAAAGTATGATCAAGTAGTGCATTATCAGTAAAACAAGCCTATTTTTTTAGAAAATCCAATTTTAACTCACCAGTTCTAACTGATAGCGCTCTTAACTCCGAAGGTGCAGAATTTTGAAGGGAGGGGTTTTGATCTGTTGTATTTAATGTTAAAAGAGATATTGTTTCCTAGTATTAAGGTTTCGTTTAGTTTTAAGGGTAAGGAATAACTAACATTATAATAAAATGTTATATAACTATAAATACCACGAAAACTAAACTAAAAGAGAATGAAAATTTAAAAATTTAATGAACAAGTTATGCTACAGCAAAGTGTTACATATTACACAATGTGCTTAGAGAATATAAAAATTACTATAAATTTTGTGTAAATTTATGACTCACAAGTTTTAATGTGTTGTCATAATCAGTTAACTTTACATCGACGGTACAAATATGGTTAAAATTCTAACTTGTTAAATTATGTTACGCACACTATGCATTAGAATAAGATTAATTCATCGAAATGTAAGATATTTTAAAATATTATATTTAATATTTTATATCAGTTGCTTCACACATATAGTTTTTTAAATTAGATATTCTTGCTATTTAATAAGAGTTATGAATTACACATCAAATATTATTTTTAGTATATTTTGAGGACTAACGATTCCGGAGCTAAGAACACAGTAAATACATTCTTCAAGCTCAAGAGTTTAACATTGAAATTTCTTCCCCTTTCACGTCTAATAATTTTCAACCGCTCCTGAAACGAAAAATATGATTACCAAAAATTTTTAAGGCATAAATATTTAAAAGATAATAAACATAATTGGAACATAACAGCCATCCATTAAAGTTGAGTATACATTATGGGAAAATATTTCGTTGAAAAGCAAATGAGATGTTTTATACGAAAGTAGATACAATTAATTAAAATTAAATTTTATTTACTTTATAGATAGCTGTTTGTTGTAATATCAGAGTTTATTTGTTTTGTACGTCATCATTTATCCGACGGGAAAAGAAGACAAAATGAAAAGGATTCATCATGTTTATAAATAAGTTAATCAATTAATTAATTACAATACGGCCGACGTAATTAGGCGAGTCCGAACATAGGCTCTGCGATATTTCGCGATAGTACAATCGTGTAGTCGTCGCCTCGTGCCAACCATTTGGCTCCTAAAAAGAGTTATTACGCAGGGAACTTCATACTCGCCAAGATACATCGGCCGTATTGAAAATAAATAGCATGTGAAACGTACCGCATACAACAGGGATACGTTGAAGCTATGAGGTGTGCGATCGTTGTCTTTGCGAGCCACTGCAAAATAAAGAAATACTAACTGATTTATTTTTATTAACCTGAATAATATTAGTATCTTATCAAAGGGCTTGACTAGTTGAGACCAGACTAAATCGAGTCGGGTATTTTATTATTTATAATAATTTAATATTATTAACATTTTAATTTACTTTGGCACATATTTAATAATTAAACATTTATATACAAAAATTATTTCAAAGTAACAATAATAATAAAAAATGCACCAACAAAAACAAACAGTAAAAAATTAAAGAAATGAAACCACTTGATAGTATTTAACGTATACTTTAAAATCGTAATAAAAGGTCATTGAACACATTTGACCCGGTTCATGAAAGGCTGTGTACAGATACCAAACGTGTTTTATATTAAACAGCTTGGTTTTACCTTTAATTCTATGTAAGTTGTTCTTTTTTTTAATGATGGGAGAAAGTTAATAATAATTAATTAACATTTCTACATGTACTGTAATTGGCACAGGGATATTTCAAAATCATATAAACACAATACCAATTGATTTTGGTCAAGTAAAATAAATATCTCTACAATGTTATGTACTTATATGTTTTTAATGTTATTTCCGTTTCAATTACCAAAGATGAACGACTCTGCTTAGTGTGAATAAAATGACTAAAAATATTGACATTATTGCCACAGAGAAACATCATATATTGCATTTCTACATGTTTTTCGACTCTCTTTAATATCGCTTCTTACTAATTTCCGTTGATTTTCAAAATGGGACCACTAGCACTCTGAATTTGTTTGCGTACACCATGGTTAAAATGCCCAACGAAAATTAAACATAACAAAAACAGTTTCTGTAACAATAAATTACAATAAGACGTACCTTTGAAATCCAGAAACGTCTCTAGCTAAACACCGATACCTGTAAAATATATAAAATATTAAAATAAAATGCCCACTCCAGATTTAAAATGATAAATGAAACTACAAATGAGAACTCTTTTTCAAACTCCAATAATGTAGTATAAATCATGTGATCAATCTCATAATAATATTAAGACAAATTCTAAAAATGTATGGTTTTAGGTACATAACGTTTTGGCTAAGTAAACCATTGATAACTGAAAACCGTTTAAAAAATATTTTTTCTAGAAAACTTCTTAATTGTTGATCATTGGTTGGATCAAACAAGGTATCATTTTCAATAAAAGTAAATTAAAATATTTTTTTTTTAACTGGAGGAAATAAATTAGATATCGTGAACCATAATTATCAGAGAGGTAAACTTTAATAAACACAGTCCCTTCACTCCCTTCGTGCCCAGAAGTATGTAAATACTCCACTATAGTGGCCAAAATAACATTTTATTGCACATAGGTAGGTACCTTGCTTTTTTAACATAACTAATTGTTAGCAATTAGTTTTATGAGACGACATGTAAATCTGACACCGTATTAAATCCCAAATACACAAAGGGCGCGACGAGAAGGCAGCGAAACGTCGATTAAATACAGTTGACACACAATAAGTTCTATACGTTTCTAGATTCAGTAGATTAACTCGCTACAGGGAATCATGAACGGGTGTGGTCATTCTACATGTGCTGCCGGCTATGAACAAAACTATAAATATCAAGTTATCCTATATTATGACAACTATGTACCCACTCCCAAACGTAAAAAGATTTGTTCAAAGCGGGCGCTGCCAACGCTGCTCGGCTATATATTATGCAGTTTTATGCGCATACTCTATCCATTTAAGTGTTGTTAAAATGCATTTTACACGTTCATTAACTCCGACCAATTAACCCAGCATATACCTACGGCCAAATGTGTTTTTGGGACTTAATATAGGTATAGTAAGAAATATCTTGCCTTCCTCATCCATTTTTCTTCAAGTGATAACACACCTTAAGCGATAATTCAGGATTATAAACAGTTTTTTAAAGATTTATACCAATAAGGTATTTATTCTAATACGAATCAAATAGCAACAGCTGACCATCGCATTATATTTAAGAAAATTTCTATTTCAATAAAGAATGAAGAACTAATAGTAGATTTGGCCTTATATTAAATGGTGTTTTACAGATGGAGACGACACATATTTTTTATCGTCCATCCTACTAGTTGCTGTAAATTAATGTCATAACATTAATTTATTACTATCGATCTCGTAAAGATAAGTTTCTACGTGCTAATTAAACCACCATTTTTATTAGCATTCTTTAATGAAAAAAGTTCTTATCACCATCTTTGCAATTTTCAACTTACCACTAATATTTATTTAGCACGTGCTTCTTTGTTGTATACAAGAAACGGGCACCACATTTAAGTTTAGCCGTAGAAAAATTTCCTCCGTGACTATTAACTGTAATTCTTCTGTGTTGTCTTGTCTTCCTTGGAGACTCGATATTGAATTCAAAATGTATTATGCTCGCGGAACTAGCTAAAGTGAAAAAAATGTGCCAATGTTCTAAAGCAGCAATCGTTTGTCGATACACTCTGGATATTTAGTGTTAAAACTGACAATGAGATCCAAGAATACAGAAACAAATAAAAAAGGGGATAATGAACGTAGAATAATTGTATTATATAACTGCAAATATTGACATATTTATTACAACTTCATATTTGAAATATAAGTAGTTGTATAAAGAAGATAACAATTGGAAAGTTTGGGCAATGTAACGCCAGAAGACCCAAAAATTAGCAATATTGTGATATTAGAAACAGGTCGTCGAGGAGTATGGTAATTACCATCATAACACGAAATTTAATATACGATACAGAGAAAAGAGATAAAAACACTTTATTTTATATTTTGATTTATTTTATATTATAACTTCAGCAGGACTTTTACAGGAGAAATGAATAAAAAAATATAACAAAAATGATAGTGCAGGAGAAACAAACCGCATTTTGTGACTGATATAAGAAACATCACTATTCAACTTTCATTTTTATTATTTCGACTGCGACATAGTACCGTTATTTGTATTTTTGTATTGACCACCAAAATTAACACGGTCAATTTCGAGGCGCTGAAAAATCAACACAAATTAATAAAATTAAAAAATGTTGAGGAATTCCACCGTAAAAACATCCTTTTCAAATTGGGAAAATTCTCAAAACTATTTTTGTTTATATGATATTCATTTAATTTTTCATCATTTTCATTTTACGGGAAAAGCAACACGAATAAAGTTGAATTCAATTCAGTTAAATTCAATTCAATTTACTACCTATGTCTTGTCGAATTTTCTGGTGGACTGCTAGTTTTTAGCTTTTTGTTTAAGTTTGGTGGAAATTAATTTTTTACATTTGAAACACAGCGCTTCATTTAAATATGTTTAAAATTTAAATCTCTTTTAACTGAATGTCGAAAAAGTCTCTTAATTTACAAGCGTTACCTACAACTAACAAAAAGTCCACATACTAAAAAAGACATATTTTTAAGTCAGATTTTTCGACTGAAGTTAGGATGTGTTAAAAAAAACCCCGCTTTGATGATAGAATTTTTTGAATCAGGGAAATTAGGTCAATTCATGAAATTATTGCATTGCCAACGATGCTTCTAACATATGTTGTAGATACGTGTACTAAGTTTGATTTAAAGCTATCCTTTTAAAGTGAGTAAAAACGAATCTAATCAAGTCCGTTACATAAAAACATACACGTGAAACTAATAACAAAGAAACATGTTCAAAACCACAGACTTGGTTATTTTAAATTTTATGCATAAATTTTGAGGTTATATGGGAAATTTGCTGTTATATCAAATAAAGTATGTTCAGATAAACAACTTATACCAAACAACAAATTATTAATGCACAGTATTGTTTATACGAGTACATTATGCACGGTGAACTTTGTACGTTACGTTTATTGCATTAAATATAATACGGGTTTGAATTGAATAACCGCTACTTTTATTAAGATTACAGTGACTCTCTTAAGCTTATTTATTTATTTATTTATTTATTCACGTCCAAACAACCTAAATAAAAACTTAAAAAACCTAATTAATAACCGCATTTCATTTTAAACTACCTACCTACCCTACCATATAGAGATCAATTTTTTTTTTAAACATAATTTACTCTATATTTTGAACATTATATTGGTCTTTCATCGTAATATATAGTTATGTGAAAATCTTCTTATAATTTTGTCATTGTGATTGACGCACAAACAATAAGATATTCCAACCTACTTAGCCCCAGTTGCATCTGATTTTATAGTTACTTGTTGAAGGATTCGGATAATGCTTAGGGTTTATAGTAATGTACATACGATATAGGGACCTGTGGTTATTTAAACGACCAAGATAACATATGATATGCAAACAGATGCGTTGAAGATAATTTAAAATGCAATACAAAAACCTCTGAACACAAAAAAATTCGATGCAGACAGATACGATATTCCGGTGTAGTATTTTCTGTGAGCAAATATAAAAATAATTACGCCCACCATATAAACATAACTAAATAAACAATAAATTGCGTTGGATATTTTACTTTAACAATGTCAAATTGGTATGAAATGCACTATCCTTGTTGAAATTTTATTATTGGAATTGAATTTTATTCTACTGCAACTCTTAGTAGAGTATTGAGTTAAATATACAAATTTTCTATCCATAAGTTGCACAATAATACTATTTCGCAATTCGTTCTTCCTGCGAGCCGCGAGCGAGCACGCAGGTCTTATTTCCATTTCAATTGTATTTAGCAGTTAAAAGTATCCCATCTTCTTCAACAAAACTTAGTTTGTCTTTTTATTAGCCTAGGAACGCAACATACACCATGTTCGTGTTGGCATTAATTTTTATCCTTTGCCCAAATTATTTTGCCTTGCTTTTGAGAATTTAAAAAAGGTGTGTGTAATGTCTATAAATACTATAAGACCCGGTAGGTGAGAACCACACGCACACATTGAAATAGTCAGTTGACATCTCCATTTCAACGTGTTCAACGTGCTCCGTCTATTTTATTCTTTTAGTTTGTGCAGTAGATACATATACTCACCAATTGAATAGGATAAAGTCACATTACCAATTTTAATCCAAATGCAAGCGGCTTTTCAGCTCTAAAATATATTAATTAAAGATTCTGAGAGCAAAGAATACATTTTTTTGTAGTTTTAGCAAAAAATTAAAATTGTCAAACGACCTACAATTTGATAGAATGGTCTAGTTCCATTTAAATGAGACCACATAGGAGGCACCATCTTTAAAAAAAAAAACAAATATCAGTTGACCCGGTAAAAGGTTATTAGGTAACAGACAAAAAAATATCGCCGTATTTATAAAACCCTCCTTTTCTTGAAGTCAGTGGAAAGTAAGCCGTGGTGACTCTTTCACTTTCACGATAATAACATCAGAAGACATATTTTTATGCTTTCCTTTGTTTATTGCACAGATTCTTTTTTGAATCCTATATTCACAAAATCAATATTATATTATAGATAACATATTTATCTATAATAAATATAAATGATTTAAAGAAATGTTATATAACTCACCATAATTTAAGAGTTCTTGTTTTCTTACTACAAGTATATAGGGTATAAGGTACTTATTAGAAAGTATATAAAACCGATAAGAGAATCGCATGCAATTACAATTTTTCGCTTATCTGACAATGTAGGAAAGCGGAGAGATGTGGAATATTGCTGCATAAAAATTGCAATAGAGTCAGATAGCTATAGAACCTATTAGGCATTGTGATATTGCGACCGTTTCATCATATGTAATACAAGTTTTTTTTATCGATACTTTAACACTGCTATATTATAATCAAGAGCCAATAATCACCAAGGACCACAAAGAAACATCTATTAAGATAAAACGTCCCAATAATGAGATATAAAACATAAAAACACATCTAAACGTTGAATACAATTAAATATAATCCAATAATGCGGTTGGAATTCTCCTATCCTCATTTTATATGGGTACCTATAATATAGGATGTTTACAAGCAAAAAAGAAAATTTAATTAAACTTCTTCTAATGTTTATTTTCCCATTTATAATTTGGTTATTTAAATATTATTTAACGAAAAACTAATAGGGCCATTAAAAGAACAAGATAAATATGTATATAGTAAAGTTATTTATTAATTACGCAAAAAAACAAATTACATAGTAATTCAGTGTACTCAAATAAATATTCTCTAAATCTTAAATCTTTCACTCAATCCTAAATCTCACAATTAAATTTCTTTTCACTTATACTCAAATCATTCAAACTGCAAAACTCTTATGTCTACACTAGAGTCTACGATGATCTTACGTTACAAATTTATCGGAATAAATTGTATGAAATAAATTGTATTGGAAATCCTGCGAAAATTATTTTTAACGCATGTGCCACATCGGTCAATTTATTTTAATGAATTTAGGCTAGACCATGTTAAAAGTTTTTGTTCGCAATACTTTTAAGTGAACAGATTGTTTTCTATGATTATGATAAAGCCTAATTTGATGAACATTCTATTAAAATTTGTAGAACCCATCTTGTGAAAATACCCAAAATAATGACTACCAAGTGAGAAAGTGATCTCAGTTTGTATATAACAGTTTTTGTAATAAATAGAATACAATGATATGATACTGGATAACAGGACAGTGTGTTTAGATAACGAAGTATGAAGTTGCGTGTAAAAACTGCGACATTTTAATACTTGGCTTGATTAAGAAACGGGATTTAGAGCTAAAAACCTTGTAAGTAATTATCGTACTATGTTTTTTTCTAATTTTGATAATTAATTTTAAGTATAAATTCTATAATAAGTTTTAGTGCTTAATTGCTTAGATTGCCTAAATTATTTTAATATGGTTTGTAGTGAAGCCTTAGGTTAGTGCAAATAATGGGACCGAGCTAATTAGTTTAAAATTGTAATTCTAATTATATAATTATAGATAAAATTGTCACCCCTTATTTGTCCCTAACTAAAACTTCCCTCACAAACGAGAGAGTGCCTTCGCACAGACGTGTGTCGTGATTATAGTAAAAATATTTAGAAACGACGACGTTTATTCGGATAATCGTCCATTTGGCGTCCTTCCCAAACACGGTTCTGCGGCATGTCGTCATAACCTCCACGTTGCATGTCGTACTGCTCTCTGAAGCCTCCGTCCTAAAGTGAGCAATCATAAAAGTGGCAATTCTAAGTGACCAACAAACTATATTATTATTTAAAAAAAACACCTTTGACCCATAATGCGCAAAACACATGTACCGTAGGCGATGGACGTTTGCTAATAAAAATGACGACATAGGGGTTGCCAAAAATCACGCCTACAAAGCATTTGTATTGCTATTTAAACTACTATATATATTTCCTTTTTATTCGATAAAAAATAAATTGTAAGGCCCAATATCCCCAGACAAAGAAAACCTAATTAATAAATAGGTTTTAATGACCGAGTGATAGAAATCACTGCTTTAATGAAATTGCTTGCTAGGCGTTTTATTACAAGTCCCACAATTTTCCTACGATTTAATTTCAATTAACCACATGGTTTTAACTCTGTATGTAAATATCAATCACCATAACACACCTTAGAATAATATAATACCTATCTAAAACCCAAATGAAGAACTCGATGTATATGTTCCCTTAGGTGGACTTAAAAGATGATCGATTCGAGTTTCACTTTTTATTTCGATACAAAATAAATAAGAAGCTCTTTAAATAAATCGTAAGTCAGAAACCCGACACATAAAAATCCAATACGTAGATGTGCATATCATAAGAGCGAAGATCAATGTTGGCAACCCCTTGAATTATAATAATCTTCATATTGCAACACCAAAAATTGTATTATTTACATAATTTGCACTGCAGTGGTTATTGATTATGTCATGCTGTATAAAATTAATATACAGATAATTTTCGATAATTACTTTAATCCATGTGAGAAACATATTGCAATAATGTTTTTTTATATCTTAGGTCAGGTTATAATAAATATATAATAATGTTGTTTGCCTAAGCAATTTATATGTTAACTATATTTAATAGATCACCGATTCAATGTGTAAAAAGGCTTAAACAATAGTATCTTCTGATGAAATATATATTCATATAATCATTTGTATAGATAAAAGTTAAGTTGTACTGTGAGTATTTCTTCGCCGATGATTTTTATTGTCAATGAATCCATATCTTTGATTGTATTTTACATTAAATGTAAGGAATAGAGAGTAGGTTTAATGTACAATTATTAGTCAACTTATAAAAATTATTGCGAGTTCCTAACAAACATTTTATATTCTAGTATAAGGATGGTGCAATTTGTTTTTTTTTTTTTAATTTCATATTATCTACATTAGAGAAAAAAGCATATCCTTGTCTGCTTTACTTCATTACAATACAGTTTAAAAATGTTTCGTTTTGAATGTGAACACGGTAAAACAAATTGAAACAGTACACAGAGATGCTCTCGTGGTATGACAAAAAGATAGTTAATTAATATGTAATCCTTATTTAATTGCACGTTTTTGTTTTTCTTTCACGTCGCAACGAAGCGATTTTATGATATGAACTTTATGCGTGGGAGATAGTTTGGAGGCTAGACACCGATATAGGCTACTTTTTACCTCGGTAGAACATTCCATTTCTGTGGGAATATTCTTTCAACCACGCGGGCGAATCTCCGTTTAACAGTTTAACAAACAATATGTTTTTCCAAACTCCACATAATTCACGATTGCAATTTCAGATATACGTTCGATAATAATAAACCCAATAGATTAGAGCCAATAAAACGAACTGTAAAGCTATAGTAAAAGGCTAGCTTTTCGAAATAAATAATGTAAATTAACTGTCAGGGTGTCAAAACATTTTTATTTTGAGAAATTTTAGACCATTTTGAACTGAAATTCAACAATAACGCAAAGACGTAAAAGTAACATCAATAATAATATATACTGTAGCGGATCAATATATCTACTTAATGAAACTGATATAAACAATGGTCAATTAAGTTTTAAAAAAATAATTTTTATAGTTTTGAGAACGGCATATAAAAAAAATATAGTTGGAACTTGAAACAAAGAACCACCCTCCTTTATTTAAAAATCTTGATAAACAACTAAACAAAAGGAATTCCTAACACTTCGAACGCAAATCAAACACGAATAAACATGTTCCTAAAATAAAGCGAAATTTTACGTACTTCTAAATCTGTATTTCTAAATCTGTAAGACAAAAATGCAAGGATAGAAGCTGTCGAGCCGCGGACGACTTCGGCAGAAATATTGCATACGGAAGATAGTGACGGATAATAATCGCTCATTACTGCGACTAACAAATAGTAATTAGAAAAGGTCAGATTAATAAAAAATATATCTCTTCTAATAATTACTAATGATTGAGAATTTTGAAGGAGAATTGTTTGGAGCAGCACATACATCACACACAAAAATTTTGGTAAGCGACGAATTCATTGGAAGTTCCAACTAGCAATTTACGAAAGATAATGATATAACATATCCATTCACATAAATAAAATTCAAAATTAAATAGCAATTATACAATAAAATGTAGCTAAATACAATTTTATATCGTAAATTACAATTTCGGTATATAATCTAAACCCGGTCTATACTTTTGTAGTGTTGTTTTTAGTTTCGTAAAGTCCAACTATAGCGATGCTAAGTAGTTATATCACCCATATAGTGCTGAATTATAGATTATTAAAGGTTTTGTACATCATGGTTGACTTTCTACAATATGAATTTGAAATCGTTGCGTTTTGAGACTTAATCAATGATATATAAGTATGTTGTAATAAGAGTATTATACCCAGAAAATAGTATCTATATACATTGTGGAAATCGACACAAGTCTGCGGCTGTAGCGAAAGTATAATAAGAATTCATATATTAATAACATGTGTAAGTAAATTATAACTTAGGTTAATTTTCAACAGCTTGACGACAGAATATACGAGTATATGGCATAAGTATTCATTTCAGTTTTATGCATTTTTATAGTTTAAATAAAACATCACAAATATGTGCCATGGAAAAATATTGACGAAATTCAAGCCCTTTACAATTTACTGGTAATCTATCAAATACAGCAACGGATAAAGTGCATTTATTCATACGTATTAGAGATTATTATTAAATAATAATCTTCAGACTCACATCAATAGCTCTAAAAATACCACATTCGGCTTTTCATGTTTAAATAGTTCAAGTTGAGCGGATTAGTAAGATTTGCTTTTCAAGTGGTATTTATGGCAAGATGAAGTTATAGAATAACAAATTCAAGACATACCTGTTTGATAAAATTTTTGTAAAAAGTAGAAAGCATAATCATTAAAAAGTAAGTTTCACTGTGTTATAAATTTGTACTTACCATTGGTTGCTGATGATCAAACATGCCTTGTTCTTGACGGTCCAGCATTGAATTCAGCCTTTGTGCCTGTAAATATTAATCTTAAGTTAAATAGCTTTATCGATTAATTTATGTAAGTTTTACCTGCCTGTCTAAATTTAAATCGAAGAAATATTTTAATTTCTTTAAAAACCAATATTTAGGCCATTTATTCCTTTCTTTGTCTTAATTGTTGTTAATGTAATATAGTTTTAAATGTCTATGCTGCATTTAATTTCACCTGGGGCTGGGGCTGGCATTCAAATGGCTCACACATGTCGTGTAGACGATGGGATTTGAAAAGCATTTAGTGTATCACCTGCACGAAGAGCGTGTTCTCCTGCTGGCGGCGGCGCAGCTCGTCGTCCTGGTGGCGCATGCGCTGCGCGAGCTCCTCCTCGTGGCGCAGCAGCTGCGCGCGCTCCGCCTCGCGCCGCTCGTCCGCCGCGCGCTCCGCCATCTCCCAGCTGCGCTTCTGCCGCTCGCGGTCCTGCTCGCGCGCGCGCAGCTGCTCGCGCAGCAGCTCCGTCTCGTGCTCGTACCTGCGCCACACCACGCCACACCACGCCACCGCTCTTACACAGATCTAGTGCCTCGCTGCCCGACGGCTTAACGTGCCCGAGTATACTCATCATTTTGTCAGAATTATCAATGGACAAAAGTAATTTAAAAATTGAATATTTTTTTAAGCACTCCAGCCAATGTTAAAAGACAATAAGACAAATTGGCTGTACTTTAAAAATAAAGTTGAAATTGGATACATTATGAGAGTCATTCATCACTTTCACAAATAATGTGAGAAAAACAAACAACACAAACCTGAACCCAAATTTTATGATTGTATACAAGAAAACTCTATCACACTAGAAAGTTAAAATTTTTTACTAGTTGATACTTTAAACAATACTTATAAAGTAGAGTGAATGAATAATTTAAAATTTCCATAAAGATATTAATGAATGACTCACTTAGCATATTCCATTTGTGCTTCAAGCTTCTCCTCCTCTGCAGCCAATTCTTTTTTAAGAGCCTCTTCTTTTTGTTTGTGAAGCTCATGTAACTGCTTCCATCTTGTACCATACTCATGCTCAAAACTGCCCGCTTCAGAAAATCGTGGGCCCATCTGTTAAATAAAAAAGATTTATATAAAATTCTTAAAATAAATACGAAATTCAATTTGATAAATAATCAATTTAACAAATAATCTCTTACCTCACGCGCTTTTAAGAATTCTGGGTGCTTCTTGGGAATATTCTTTTCTGGGTAACCATCAAATTCATCTGGCTCTTCTAAATTTTCTACAATAACTGGGCGTAGCGACCTATAAAAAATTTCATATTGTAATTCAATAAATACTTTAATCATATGAATTAAATGATTAAAATTTACTTTAAAATAAACTTACGACGTGAGGAAGAAGCACTTCTCAGAGCAATTCCTAATTGCCGCCAATGCACTGGGTTTACGCGCAAACTCTACAATGCCTTCTCCTAATGTCTTTCCTCTTTCATCTACTCTCACGAACGCTCTTTCAATTTTGCCGAAAATTTCAAATGCCTTATACAGAAGTTCATTAGAAACAAACGGCGGTAAATTCTTTACGCGGACCGCACTGTTATGAGGCGCAAACCTAACGCGCATCGCTCTGCCATTCTTCATTTTACCATCTAATTCCCGCTTGGCTTTCTCTGCATTAACTCTGTAGTCCTTAAAATAAGATCAAAATTATTAGATGAGATCAATTCCAAAAGAAATAGTGGTGAAATGTATAAATTAATTCACATATACATACCATTTTAATAAATCCAAAGTTTTTATCTTTGTTAATAAATAATTCAGCCGTTTCTCCAAATTGTCCGAACATATTCAGTATCTCTTCTTCTGATACATCATTGCTAAGATTACCAATGTATAATCTACTCCTTCCATTAAATTTGACCTCAGTTTGTTCAATTGTTGGCAAATCAGTCAATGGGCCCATTAGTTCTTTCAATTTGTTGGCTAACATTTGTTCCTGGACAAACTATATCAAATTAGTCAAAAGTAATTATACTACAAAAAAAACAGAATATAAATAGTAAGAAGTGTAACAAAGCAAAAAAAAATTAAGTACAGCTTCATAAACAGTTACACTAAAAGCAAGTAGAAGGGGAAAAAAATTAGTATACATATTGTATCATAATCATTTTTACCTCTCTTTGCACTGTTTTGCCCCCATCATGTTGACCAACCCGGCTGTTATTCCTCTGTTGGTTACGCATAGGCCCTGGCCCCCCTTGATGGCCTGGCCCTCCCATTCCAGGACCTCCTGGGCCACCTGGTCCCTTTGGTCCAAAGTCTCTTGGGCCTCGATTACCAAAGTTACCACCCATTTTGTTTGCAGGATTACCTTGGCTCCAGGTACCACCTTGCTTATTTGGGCCACCAAAGTTCCCATTGACATTCTAAAAATTAAATATTATTATAATTTTCTCATTAACAAATTTTACCTTTTTAGCATGAAATTAAAATCAAAAATAGTAATTTGTTGGTATCCATACCTTTTGGAATGGTTGTTGATTATTTTGGTTCTTTGGCTCATTTGTTATACTCTTATCCACATTATCTTTAGAATCTTGATTCAATGTATTAGTTTGCATTGGTTTTGGTGGTTGTTGCTGTTGTTGTGGTTGCTGGGGCTGTGGCTTGTTCTGTTGTTGTTGTTTTTGCGGTTGTTGTTGTTGTTGTGTTTGCTGTTGCTTCTGTTGTGGTGGCTGTACTTGTTGGTTTGGTTGCGGTACAATCTCCTTTTCCTTTGGAGTTTGTGCAGGTGGGGGTTGTTGTGGTTTATCTTGTTGAACCGGTTTAGGTGGCTGAAAAGAATACTAACTTATGATACAATCCCAAAACCATATAAAGAATTGTATAATCGGAACAAGGCATTTAATAAATATGTTTCAATTAATTTAGTTAGACGAGGTAAGTTAATTAAGCAAACATAGATACTATGCAATTAATAATGTAATTAATAGGATTGTCATATTGCCATACTACTATATCAAAGCTGTAATTCAACTAATAAATAATCCTATTTAAGCTATCAATGTTAGTAGCAACAATTTCATAAGTCAGGAAAAATTAAGTAAATTTCACAAATTGTCACAAAAAAAAATGTTGATAGCATTCCTACTCTAATCAATTGTAAATGTATTTGTTTTAAATGAATAGAAAATATTCTTATCTTACTTATTAATATATTTAAAAAACATACACACATCTTAAGAAGCAACAA
Organism: Zerene cesonia; assembly: GCF_012273895.1. Classification (NCBI taxonomy): domain Eukaryota; kingdom Metazoa; phylum Arthropoda; class Insecta; order Lepidoptera; family Pieridae; genus Zerene; species Zerene cesonia. Next base: position 3,753,601 of record NC_052120.1, on the reverse strand, counting down.
AATATATAATACACTTATGCTCCCTAATGAAATGGCCTAAAAAGTTGGATTAATTGATAAGTTTTAAATATATGTATGAAAAACAGCCGAATTATTATAGATTACTTCTGGATAATTCGTAACAACATAGATAAAACTTTGACACACCATCATTTAATAATAAAAAGTATCAGTGTCGGCTATATCATCGTGTAATTTTTAACACAAAGTGTAACAGTGAATTCGGAATATGTCTACTAAGGGCAAATGTAGTTTGCCATATTAGCAAATTCATGAAACGTAAATAAATTGTAACGTGAGATTCGTATAGCATCGCAAACAAGATGGCGGAAAAGGACTACGGAAAAACTGGTACGAAATCCCTATGGTACCAATGGTACCTGTCACCAATAATGTATAATTTTTATGAAAAATATTTTACATTAAATACCGTTTTAACTGGTGTCTTTTAAAACCATGGCACTGACCTCATTATTCGGACGTTGACCTCCTTGCTGATTGTGATTTCTTTGATTATGTTCAAACCTCGAGTTGTTTCGAAAGCCGCCTCTATTATTACCACGTCGTCCACCCTGTCTCTGAGGTTGAGGTGGCCCTCCAAATCCTCTGTTTCCGTAATGATTCATTGCTTGCATTTGCATACTGTAAAAAAGTTTCAATATTATAGTGATGCTATTAAATTAACGGGACGCCATAATGCGAAATCCATAGTGGCCGCATATAAAATACAAGAATCAATGATAACTTACATACCCAATTCTATAACTTGATTAAAAATGAACTTTTCTTCTTAATATGTACAAAATGCTTAATTAAAAGATAAATTTTATTAAATGGTACATTAAATCTTTAGTATACGTTTCACCACTTCGCCGAGACGCACGTAGTGACACAGACCGAGATAAAGTGAAACTTAAAATGGCGACACAGCGGAAGTAGCGGATCAAACAGGAAACACAAGCGTATTATCATGTTGGCAGAAATGGTTGTTTTAAAGCAGTCTATTCAAAATCCAGAATATTTGGGAGTCCAGCAAGATGCATGATGACGCGTCTTTTAGGATATAAGTTGTTAGTTGCCTAATAATTAATATTATTTTAGAAAAAAATTACAAATAAAAGTATTTGTGTTTCATGAAGCTTTCAAAGAACATTTGTTATGATCTATTGTAAAATCATTAAAAAATATATTGCTTTAGTCAAATCATGAAATAATGACGAAGGGTGTGATTGAAGGACTAATGGCATGGATTAAAACATTAGTTATTCGCAAAAAAATTAACCCTAGTTTATTAATTAATCTGAAATACCTACAACTAAAGTAATTAACTGATGATAGTAATAAAAATTATAAGTTGAAAGTTGCTGTTCTCGTGTATCTTTTTATCTACGTTTTTACATGTATTATTATTATGAATATAATTTAGACTTTATTTTTAGAATATATATTTAGACTTGCAAAATAACTTTTATAATAATACTTTTAAAAGTAAAGGGGACTGTGATGATCCTTTTATTTATATGAAAATTTTTCTAAACAAAAATGATTGTACAGACTACATGTTAAATCGGTAACACATGCACATCGCATATAAGTGTATAATCTATGTGCACATCACTTAGAATAATCTGGATTAGTCGGACAGCTGTCCGACTGACCTATTCATATTTGTCATTTGTCAACACTCATGTATTATGGCTTATGCTGCCTTGAAACTGTTTTCTTACAATTTATTTTTGATATAAATAAAAACGAATCGCCAAATGTATTGCTAGCGTAAAACTAGAGAACGGCTCAACCAATTCGGCTATTTTTTAATGGCTTTGTTAAAGTATAGGGAAGGTTCTTAAGGAGAAATAAAACCCAAAATGTTTCAAACAGGCCAGCAAGTTTTTGATATATTAAATTGAATTGAATAACATCTCATTCTTTATTTTTATTATCAAGAATCAAGCAAAACAATACAGGACAGTTCCTAGTAATAACAGATCACAAAATATGGAAGAGTTAGATGAAACAAATGAGCTAACAAAAAACGTTGAAACGAAATATCCATTGTTATTGTTCGAAAAACAAATTTTTATGGATGTGTTTGAAAAGGACGCCTTACTTATTCTTGCTAAGTATGTCGGTACTATAAGTATATACTAAGTGTATCAGTAACTGCTCTCTATTAACGTTAATGTTTTATACTTTAGTTTTTATTATAAGAATATTAATGAACATTGGTGTAATTATATACCTTATTTTGCAGAGGTTTGAATTATAATAATATAATTTCAAATATTTTATGGGTGTACAAAAATCCTGCAAATTTAGTCTTGGTATTAAATAGTAATGAACATGAAGAAACATATTTTAATAAAAAATTAAATTTGTTTTCTCTGCCAATCAAAGGATCAGAAAGGTTTGTTTTTATATATTAATTATTATTTCTCATGACCATATCAATTCTTGTATTATTGATTTTTATAGGTATGTATCTCACAACAAAAAAATCATGTTTATAAAAATTAAAACAATGAGAATTGTAGAATTAATTTCTACAAATTCGTATAGTTTTAATTTTACATTATAATAAATTCATTTGGCATAAAAGTAATCATAACATCTCATAAATTTAATATTGAGCTCAGTCCGTAAAGATAATAATGACCAGAAACAGAAAACAAAAATAATGGATTGCTAAAATTATGTTACAGAGAGAAAACATATCTAGAAGGGGGTATATACTTTGCAGGTACAAGAATATTAGTTGTTGACTTATTAAAGAATCGAATACCAGTTGATAAGATTTCTGGAATAATAGTATTAAGGGCACACACTGTACTAGAGTCTTGTCAAGAAGCATTTGTTTTGAGACTGTATAGACAAAAGAATAAGGTATAAAAAAACACTTTTAATTTCGATGTAGTGAGAAAATGACACTCATATTTAGAAAACACTAGCTGCGCCCTTCGGTTTCACCTGCATAAGTCCGTATCCCATAGGAATATCAGGATAAAAAGTAGCCTATATGTTATTCCAGTTGTCCATCTGTCTACGTACCAAATTTTATTGCAATTGGTTCAGTATTTTTGCATGAAAGAGTAACAAACACACACACATCCTTACAAACTTTCGCATTTATAATATTAGTAGGGTAGGATATTCAGTATTAGATCTTTGTAAATATTGCAAAGAACTAAGCCTTTTTTTTGTTACACTGAGTTTAAGTAATGTGGAGGGAAGAGACAATAATATAAGCAATTACATTAAATATGATGTCTAAATATTAACATATTCCCTAGGAATGCAGATAGCTGTTGCATTATAAAGAGTGCATGAATGTTTATTATTGCACAGTAAACCTACCAAATTAACAAATTATTACGTTATTGAGATTTTTTTGTAAAAAAAAAAAGAAAAAAAGAAACAACACTAAAGAGTTTACACTGTATATTATTTCTTTCAGACTGGTTTTATAAAAGCATTCTCAAACTCTCCTATATCATTTACATTTGGTTTCCATCAAGTTGAGAAAGTGATGAGAGCTCTGTTTGTTACAGAACTATATTTATGGCCAAGGTATGTGTATCTAAAATAGTAATATGTAAAAACACTAATTTAAACTTGACCAATATGGAGCATATTATTTTATCAAAATTTTCTACTTAAAAGCTATATCAAACTGTTTTTTAACTTAAATATGCAACATATTAAATTATAAGCTAACCCAAACACACAAAGCTGGAATTTATTCTTATTAACTCCCCATTAAATTAGTCCTTTCTTAGTACTCACCTACACTATATGAGAGCACTTTTTCACTTTCCTAAGAATTATTTTTTCATACAAACCAAGATAAACCTTTAGAAGTTAAAATAGGAGTGAGTTTTGATACTACTAATAACAGCAAATACTTTAAGGTTCCATGGCACCACAATTAAGAGTTTAAAATGCAGACAAGCTCAAGTGGAAGAGCTCCACATTCCTCTGACATCTCATATGGGCAACATACAATCTTGCCTTCTGGATATCATGAACTACACTGTCAAACAACTGAAAAGCATAAATAGAACTATTGACATGCAGGTATTGAGGCTTGTTAAAATTTACAAAGAGAAAGAGTTATAGGGGTTTTGTACTTGTGTATTATTTATTTATTTGTGTAATATTATCTTCAGTATATTAATTTACTTGAAAATTTGGAAATTTTTGGTTTATTATATGTAGATCCATTCTTTTTCTTATCAATTTACTTCATTCAGGAAATTACAACAGAAAACTGTTTAACAAAAAAGTTTCATAAAATTCTTCAATCCCAATTGGATTGTGTTTGGCACCAGCTTAGCACAAGAACTAAGGAATATATTCAAGATCTAAAAGTTTTGCGAACTATGATTATGTGAGTATTATTTTTTTGTTTTTTGTATTTCTCTTAAAAAAATTTCCGTCTGTACAATTTGCCTTCAGTTCGGTTCCGAAGTTTCTACAAATTTAAATATCAACATTCTAGTAATACAATCAATATTAATTGTACACATTTCATCTGAACACAAAAATAATTATGTAATCTCAATTTGATCTTGATCTTATGTGTGTATTAAATTTAAACATATAAATGTGTCATTCTCAATTTACAGAAATCTAATTCACGATGATGCAGTATCATTTTACGCACTAGTAAGCAAATACAGGACTGCAGAATATGCTCAAGTTAATTCTGGATGGATTCTTTTGGATTCTGCAGAACATTTATTTCGACTCGCCAAGGGAAGGGTGTACAATAATAAAAACGGTAGTAAAATTATTAGGAAAAACCAATACAATTAATACAATTACTGCTACATTAATTACAGGAAAAGCAAATATTTATTTCAGAATTTGATCCAGAGCCTCCCCCAAAATGGCAATGTTTAAGTGATTTGCTTATAAATGAAATACCAGATGAAGTTAAAAAGAAGAATGGTTCACTTAACAACACAAAAGTTTTAATACTTTGCTTAGATAATAAAACCTGTTGTCAAATAAATAATTTTCTCACTATGGGCGCGTTCAGATATCTCTTATACAACGCGTTTCGAAGGGATTTGACAATTAATTCAGTATCTGCGAAATTTAAAAATTTTAAAAACGATTTAGCATTGCAAATTGACAAAACCGGCCTACAAACATCAACAGAAACAAGTGAGACAGGCAAAATGAATGATCAGGATAATGCAGACGAGTTCAATCAGTCTAATTACCTACTTACTTTGTCTCAAATTGCCACAGAGAATATTGAAAAGGAAAAACTATTAGAAGCAAGCATGTTTGAACCAATTTCTCAGGTGCTTTATATTTTATTATTTATTTTACTTATTATTAACTACTGTAATATTATTATGTAATAATGTGGAGCTAATTAAATTTGCATGTCCTATGTGGCTAATGTGTTGATTGTATTGTAATTTTTTTAACTTTTGTACACACATTATGCAAATAAAGAATTATTATTATTTATGGTTTTAATAATGAATATATTCTTATAGATGGAAAATATAAACCTCACAGAGATCGAAAAGGAAAAGCCAATTGTATGTATACAAACATTTAAACAGAATGGCAACCACTTCTCTCTAGAAGAAACATTAGAATCATTTCGTCCTGAATATATTATTTTGTACCACAGTGACATAGCGGCTGTAAGACAAATAGAACTGTTTGAGTGTAGAAAGGCACCACAGGAACCTATCTCGAAAGTTTATTTTCTAATACATGATAAAACAGTTGAGGAACAAGCATATCTCACATCTTTGAGGAGAGAAAAACAAGCATTTGAGCTATTGATTCAAACTAAAAGTGTGAGTAGTTGTTTATTATGAAATAAAATTGCTGTAAGTAGTGTGGAAGTAAAACTTAAAAGCAAATTCATTTATTTTTTAACAATATGAGATGAAATTGTTCCATGATGTTGAAGTTTTGACTTTTTTAGGTAATGGTGGTACCATCATATCAAGATGGTAAGACTGATGAATATTTTAATCTTCATGTGGAAGAAGAACCTACTCCTAGCGATACTAGAAAAGCAGGTATTTTAAATTCTATTCTCCTTTATGATTAAATTATAATAAACTTTTCTACTTATATGAAGATATCAAATGTTCATTAGGATTTTTATCTTTACCAAATATTTATATTTTGTAGGCGGGCAAAATCAACAAAAAGAAAAGCCAGTAATAATAGTTGATATGCGTGAGTTTCGGTCGGATTTGCCTGCGTTACTACACCGAAAAGGGATAAATATAGAGCCTGTCACTATTGTTGTAAGTAGCTCTACTAAAGTATGTCTTTAGCCCTTAGGTTATTTTAAACATAGTTTCTGCAACTACAGATAGGAATTACATCAGTGAATATACAAAGGAATCTAGGACTGATAAAATGAACTAAAGCGTGATATATAACAATAATTGATGCATCTTGAATTAGTTTATATCTTTTACAGTAATGAAACCTTACCACAAACCTTATCCAAATATCACATGGGCCTTAATATCAATTTTAATGAATCTACTGATATTATCAATGTGATTTAGATCAAATTTGGTACAGTTGTAGACCCGAGACAGGATATAGAATAGTTTTTATCCCGATAATCGCACCAGAACGGGAACTATGTGGGGAAAACACCGAAACTGTCTTGATTTTTTCTTTAAAACGCGGGCGAAGCCGCAGGCAAACAGCTATTTGTTGCTATTATTGTGGGCAACAAGCACGCTTTGGCACGAATTGGACCAGCTCACACCGAGAATGGTACAAGCCTACAGAAGATCGGCGTGATATAGTAGCATGCTACTGTGTTTCGTTCGGTGAGTGGGGGGTGCCGCAGGCCCGTATCCTATGCCTTACCCTTCCCAATCCTTTTGTTAATTCCCTCCATCAATTCTTTCCTTATTCCTTATCAAGCCTCGATGGAAATCCATCTGCACAGGCATCTTCTGCAAATATTTTATAATTATCAGCGATGCTAATCCAGCTCCTTTGTCAATTATCGCAAAAAGCTAGTATATAATATTCAATGAATTTATTTGATAGTTCTATATATTTTTATATTTAATACAACGACAGTGCCTTATGTTGTAATTCTGCTCTTAACCTATTTTACATATTACTAAATTGATTCTCCATTTGTAGATTGGCGACTATATTCTTACACCCGACATTTGCGTCGAACGGAAATCAATATCGGATTTGATCGGTTCCCTCAACTCTGGTAGGCTGTACACGCAATGCACACAAATGTGTCGAAATTATAGCAGACCCATATTACTCATCGAATTTGATCAAAACAAGCCTTTCAATTTGCAGGTTGTTAGAAATCAATTATTATATCAATTTAAATGATTTAAAAATACTTGTTTTTCAACTATATAAACAATACATCTATTATATATTGTGACAATGTTCAATACATAAAATAATTTAAATCCAAGGTTACTAATAATTAAAGTTTAAGCCATTTTTTATTCTAAACTGCTCCAAAATTTTCATACTAAAATTGGTCTGTTTGAATGCGCTAATAACTGGAACTACTGGTCTGATATGAAAAATTCTTTCAGTATTAAATTTTTATTAATAAAAATTTATGGAGAACAACTATAATAGGATATATACCATCATGTACAGCACGAGTAAAATATCAATCAACAATCAATCATCATCATCACCATCAATCTTATAAAAGGAATATTTTTTAATTTTTATTTATAATATTGCAGGGAAATTTTGTTGTTTCCACTGATATATCTAGAGTTGATATACAACAGAAATTGCAGCTTTTAACAATACATTTTCCCAGACTCAAGCTTGTTTGGTCCCCAAGTCCATATGCAACTGTTGAACTATTTTATGAGCTAAAGGTAATTATGACTTACTATAATGCGCTTTTGTCTCCTTATCATATATTTTAATATAATAAATTGACGTATAGGAAAGAACTAGACTCACAATCGCTTTTTAAATGGTTGTCAAAAAATGCGCGAATGACTTTGTATATACGTACTTTAATTCAAATTAACACCTTATCTCGTGGCAATAAAGTTCAAAGTGAGCTTATTGCAAGAGTTTGGAGTTCTGTTGCGAAAGAGACGAACGCCAACGCGAGGAAAAATGGAGAATTTTGTGTTAGCAATTGAAATGTTAGTCTTAAACGAAATGATCAAAAATGTCAGGTTATTTGAACATTTTTGTTAATTTAAAGAGACACTTACAGCAAATATGGCCCTACATACTTTATGGCTTGCTATTCGTGCCCTTTGATTACGTCCGAAAAATCCGCTCTTAAAATAAATAAAATTACGAAATATGTTATTTTATTTTGTTTAGTACTGCATTTTTATAACTTGAATGATTTTGAAGACTTTTTATTATAGCAAGGAAGAAAAAATCCAAACGTAGCAGAAGCTTTAGCCCTTAGTGGGGAGAATACAGCTGATGATGTGTGTTATGAGAGATACAATATTCTAGTGCATGATTTTGTACAAAAACTTCCCGGTGTCACCTCCAAAAACATCACAAGATTAATGAACAGAGGTGTATCATTAGATCATTTAATTAATTTATCTGAGGTATGTAATTGTAAATTAAATTTTTGAGAGGACAAACATTAATTAAGAAGAAAAAAGAGAAACAAACATTTTTTTATAAGAACTTATATACATATTATATATATATATATATTTTGTGCTTTTTAGAATCAACTTGCAGAAATTTTGGAAAATAAAAGAGAAGCTGAAACTTTATACTCAATATTGCACATAAAAACGAAACCATCAGATTCAAAGAAAGAAGAAAAGCCATTCGGAAAAAGGAATTTTGGAGGAAAGTTATTTAAAAATAAAAAGTAGCTGTTAAAAATAAAGTTTGTATAATTGTGTAAAAAGATAACAATGTCAAAAATTAAAATCATATTATTTTCATTGCATTTTATTTCATGTCATAGGATAAAAGCGTTAACGCCAAGAACCTAAAACAATTATTTTATTAATTTATAATAAATTATAGGACTTATGGTAAGGTACATACTACGTTCCAACACACCACCAATATCTTAGAGGCAATTAAATTCATCACATATTTAAAAGGACTAATCTGAAAAATTATTCATTATTTGCCATAGTTTAAAATAGTGTAAATATCTATCACATGAGCAAATTACATACTACAATATATAGCTAAAAGTACAATACGTTATATAGTAGTACAGCTTTCCAGCCCTGATTTTAAATTTGATGAGCCTAGACAAATTCTTCCATTTAAGCTACTCAATACCAATGAAATATTTATCAAATCTACTTTTACAAAGGGAAGCATAAAATACAAATAGAACTTATTTATTTAGATATGTCTTAGATGCTATCACTTATGATACATACATACATACATAAGGAAATATAAGGATTACAAGCAAATACAATAAATAATAAATATAGCTAGTTGCCTTAACTAGAGTAGTCATTAATTATTGTTTATAATCACATGTTTTGGACAAGGCGATGTATTAGTGTGGTTGCTATGAAGAAAGAAACAATGATAAATATTAAGATTATGCCGGGTCACTCACGATATTGGTGATTCTTATCAGTAAGCGGTACGTAAATTACGCTCATTAATTTCTTTACTGTTGTTGTACCGTCCATTGCTTTATCCACCTGGAAAAGAAAAGTATGTATTATTTTCATAAAACAGAGTTATAAACACCACATTTATACTTAATATTTCTATTACAATAACAGATTGTGTATCGAAAAATGATATGTTTTGATTTGCCATTGCCAAAATAAGAATATTACATACTTGTGTTAAATGTTGCTCTCCTCCTTCAGGTCCAACAGGTACAATGAGCCTCCCTCCTGGTTTCAACTGCTCAACTAACTGTAAAATATAAACTATTATATTGTTTTACATATTACATATTAAAATCATTAATTACCAGCAGCCGCTCTAGCTCGTGTAGCGCCCGTGTGCAATGAAACCTATGCCTTTAGACATGCAAATATTAATAACAACTTAGATTATTTGGATGAATTTTTCACAAGGTAATATATAAAGTGGTTTTTTGAACAAAAATTGTTGTATTTCTTTTTTTTTCAATAATTTTATAAATTAAGTTATGACCCCATAACTATATGTTATAAATATACATACAGCTTGTGGTAAGGTAGGTGCAGCTGCTCCAACATGAATAGCATTGTAAGGTGCTTCGGGTGGATATCCTAAACGACCATCACCAGCTAGAAGATATAATTCTCAATATTTAACAGGATTTTAATGTTTCGGGTAGCTAATTAATGAAACAAACTTTTTTGTGTTTTTTTTTTATAAAAGTGTATAGATTTTATGGTGCTTTCAGTTTAATTCAATATTCTTATTTCAAATGGCTAACAAAATTTGTAAGATCTCTGTAATGAAAGCAATAAAAACTCATATCAACCAAATCATTTCTTTACTTACTAATAAGTTTAATTCTTTCTGATTTCAGCAAATCTGGGTTGTCATGATTTATGTTTTTAGTTGCCAATGCAACAAGCTCCGGTATGTGATCTATGCCAACCACCTTGCCTTGCTCACCAACCATGATAGCCATACAGGATGTCAAGTAACCAGATCCAGATCCAACATCTAAAGCTTTCTCACCAGGTATCAATTGATTTTTCAACCTTTCCAAAGCATGAGCATGCTGAAAAGGTATAAAATGTAAAAAAAAGTTGATCACTTATTTAAAAGTTTGAGTGTAAATACAAGTAATTAGTTAAGTTATTATGAACAATTTCCACACAAGTGAGTAAATATGAATAAATAATGGAATATAAATAAGTAATGAACCATATATTTACCATATGAGGTGCACTTATTGTAGCAGAATATCCAATGGCCTGTGGAGAATCATGGTAAGGTGCATAAGGACAATAATTCTTTCTGTCGACACCCTGCATAGCATTTGCTACAGCATCCGATTTAATAATTCCATTTGCTATAAAAAAGATTAGACACTCATTAAAAAATTCGATATTTTAATGTGTATTGTACAGATAAATTTAATTGCAACAGATAGACATGGAGCTACGTTTCTTTCCTTAGTAATAAAAATTTAAATTTCACATATAAATTTCATAAAAAAGTACCGCATTAATCTCTCTTGAAAACGAACTTTAATTCGTATACATACATACACTTAAAACTCGATAAAGTTCACAGTTTTGGATGTAGCTAGTTCGAAATTGTTTACCTCTGAGATTACGTATCATATCTGCATTATTAACTCCATGGCTTCTCCAAGCCATAATTGCGTAGGCACAACTTAGTAGCAAAAGGAAACCAAAAATTCTTGGCGGCGTTATTTTGATGGATTTTATGAAATGTTTATAAAATGAAAATGTAACAGTAGATTTTTTTCCTTTTTTCACCATCAAAATGAAATTGAAATCGCCATCAAATTGACACTTGACACATGACATTTGTATAAGCCACAGATAACGATCTAGTTAATCAAATGTAGGTGGATAACAAAAATATGTGACTCGTTTGTATAAAAATTATACAGTTGTTAACTGATATTTGAAACAACATTGAAATATAATTTTAAAAATCCTAGCTAGCAAACTTTGATTACCTGGTAGTAGTGATCAAAACAAATTGAATGGGTAGGTCAACTAAATTCCTAGATACCTAATCTAGTAAGTAAATCGTAACAATCCGTACGATGAATGGATACTTTAATTTATGTAGCTAAACCAAAGTTATTATAAAGTCTGTATTTTGACTGACAGCTGACGACATATTATTATATTACTCTTTGGTTGACGAGTTAATATTTGCGCTTTACGATTAAGTACTAAAAAAACTACTAAACTAGTACAATTACAATATACATATTGAATACGTAGTAACTAGATCTTAACGTGTGATATTGAGTGGGTACCACATTTCTTTCTCTGTACAACATACAATATTTACGTAGTTCGTTTAAAGTATCATATTTTTTTACAATGCTATATATAAAACCAAAAATATAATAATTTTTATTCATTTATTCCAAAATCACTATTAAAATACTAGGTGCATTGTACAAACACTAAAACGCAGTTTATCGAGTCTTGTTGTATTTGCAAAGACTTATAATGGTTTGTCAAGGGCCTGAACCTCCTGATAATTCACCACAAAACTTAACACCGCCACCTCGGCATGACTTAATTACGAACGGCAATCATGATGATAGTGATGATGAACAAAATGATCACTTTGGCTACGAACCTTTACCTCAAGGGCCAGAGGCTGTACTAAACGACCATGACAGTGATGATGCCGATAGTGTAAGTTTATAGCTTCTTAATTGTTCATTAATATTTTTTGAGTTTGATTTAACATACAATACACACAAAATACATCAAAGAAGATTTGAGATCGTAGAACCAAGGGGTCCTGGATTTCATTCCCCTTGGGGACTCTGGCAGAACACAGAAGCATCTACTTGTCTATAAAGAAAATCGTCCAGTAAAACAGATGTATATCATATATTTGCCCTATACCCCTCTAGGGGACTTCTTCTTAAAGTCTTCAATAATTCACAGGATATAGAAACCTCACAATCACCTGCAGCTGATGTGCCACAAATAGAACCAATGGAAAATATATTAACGAGGGAGGTATGGAGTTCACCAAGATCTACAGATCCTATTCAGATGGATAATGAGAGAGCCCAGCAGGTACATTTCTTTACTACTGATTTACTAGAAATTTTTAAATGCCTCAATAACAAGATGAATATCTACAAAAAAATTGTGAAGTTCAATTAGGCAAGTACAATTATTGCTAAATTTTATGTATTCAATAATTTAAAGCTTTGAAAACATTACAATATTCTTTGCAACAGTCAATTTTATGTAGTGCATTTAAAAAATGCTTAATCTTTTTTAATGAGTTTGGACAGGATTTACAAATAAATAACAAAATAAAAGGAGCATTATTTATTTGTAACAAAATATAACAATCATGAATGGAAAAGGCAACAAAGTATGTAGTTCTTCTAGGTATCTCTTCTTTAAGTTTGTCTAATTGACTGAAAATTTTTTCTATTTTATACTAATGTTTTAAAGTTTTCATTAAAATTATCAGAAACAATATTTTACATAAATATAAATTATATTTACGTAAAATATTTTTTCTGCTATAGTTTCTCAACCTCATGCTTAGGAGCTTTAAATTTATTTTATTTAAAGGTTGAAAAATGTTAATGGTTCAGTATTGATTATTAAGTTGGAACAATTACTTACAAAAATTGCAGGTTATGTCGGCGATGGCTAATTTTGCTTTACCACAAACATCAATTCCAGAATGGGCACAGAGTATATCAGAAGAACAGTGGAAGCAAACTTTGAATGATAGAATTGAAAAATTAAGAGGCAACAGATAAATTATTTCTGTAGGTCAGGTTTCAAGCTATAGCTAATGTTTCTGTTTATTCTCATAAATATAAGGTGCTTAAACAAACTCATTTCTTTTTACTCCTTATTCTTATTTCTCAGACATGAGGCAGTATCTTATTAGATAGAAATGATTTTAATAGCCTTCCATTCAACTAGGCTGGTCATGTTGTTGGATCAAAAATAACAGCACTAAAAGTCACTAATTTTGTTCTTTCATTTCGTATAAATATGAAAAATGGTGAATCTGCATAAAATTGTTCGGCAGTGCGGGCTAAAATACCACCTGACGCGGCGACTGCTTCAGTGCCATATTCTGAAATATAAATTGAAAAATTTCATACTTATATTGTAATGTACTTAAAATAGATAAGTCAGTGCGTCGAGACCAAGGGAGTGTGCAGGAAATAAATAGATTATTTTTGTATGTGGATAACATTACAACTGCTCAAAACGGTGAAGGAAAACATCGTGAAGAAACTATTATGTTCAAGGATCAAATTCGTCGACATGTGACATCTGCCAACCCGTACTTGGCTATCGCGGTGGATTGTTGCCTGAACCCTCATATAAGTTACACTTTCACGCCAAAATAACTCAAACCATTTTGCTGACATTTAGTCAAAGATCAGCGAAAGACCCGTAAAAGGACATAGATAGTTGTTAATTATAGCAATTATTAAGTATTAGAACTATTTCTATGCGGGCAAAACTATGCATTCGCTAGTATGATAAGTATCAGTTCTGAACAAATTATCTTACCATCAATTTTTATTTTTACATCATGCAGTATTGTATTAATATATACTCCTGGATTAGGGAGACTATTCACTATCTCTTTAAAAGACCTGGATGTTTCTTCATCATCAGTATTTATTCTGCTCAATAATTCTGCTTCGGTTTTATTTTCAACTTTATTCGTATCTATCATCAAGGCAAAATTCGCAAGCCCTGGTGTGAATATAGATTTAATCCCAAGAGCTTTTAGAGAGCTTTCCAATTTTTCAGTCTTTTGAAGGTCCATTTTAGGAAACCTAATCACACATTTTCTTTCTGATAATCTGTTAATTAAGTCATCGATTTTATAATAATCTAATTTATCCAAAAGATCTGGTAAAGTCAGTTTTCGTGGACGGCGAGGTTTTATCGCATACATGGTAGTCATACTATCATTATATGGTAGAGCAATCATATGAAGATCTGAAAAGTTATCATAATCATTATTACGATATTATATTAAAGAATTATTTGTAATAGGATTTTTTTTATAAGTCCAGGGTTTTAATGTTGAACTGTTATATTACACCATACAGTTCTCCATTAAAACCTTCCTTGTGCCTTAACAAAAACGATCAAAAATATTTTTGCCCAATTGGTCGAACCGTTCTCGAGCTTAGCAACGCTTACATTTGGCGATTCATTTATATATATACAGATATGCTATTCCTTTTATAGGTAAGTCTGCTCTGCTATAGCCTAGTAATTAGTTTAAGAACGATAGTTACTAAACAATAATCTGAAAGTAATGTAATTACACTGTACTTAAATAATGTACTTTTGAATTTTTATGGAAAGTCAGCCTTAAAGCCACCTACTTGAAGAGGATATGTTGTATGCGTTCATCATAAGAATAAGGGCCAAAAATGTGATATTGTTTTTGGAAGCATAAAATATCGACGTACATACCATCAGAGTATGAAGACAAGTATGGAAAACTGCCTATATTCAGCATTTGATCTACCATGACAGTATTTTCTACTGGAGCATTAAATGGTAACCTAAAAACAAAAAAAAAAAACCTTATAAAGACAATACTAATAGACAATCAACTACAACTGTCTAATAAAAAAAATATACAACATGATATTATCCTATTGTATATTTTTAAGTCTTAGTGTCGTAATATACAACAATTTTTGTATACAAACAGTGGTTATTTGGCTAATGTTCCAGGTACATGTTTACTTACTTCTGCGTATATTCTACTAAAAATGGATGTTTCCATTGGCCGCTGAAGTATAATGCACTTAATAAGACTACTTTGGTAGCAGCCGGTAGGCTATCTTTTAGAAAATCCGATATTTTCCCCTGTGTGTTGTCTTTCACCCACCTGAAAACAAAATTTTTATATAGACAACTAATAATGAAGTATACGGTATCCCAGTTGTCGAGTAACTCGGGATTCGCACAATTTCATATCGTTAGGAAAAGGTATAAGTACGTATTTACAAATGAGCTTTTGTCAAAAGCTCAGGTGTACTAAAACGAAAGTAAAAATTTTGCTGAAGTAAGAAAATTGAAGTAGAATAAAATTATCGCAATCGATTCATAGGTATGGGTGGAATTTTAGCGTAATTGATAATTAATTTCCTTAAAAAATCTAATGTGTAGAAAGAGTTTAGAGTTGAGGATTTTGAATATAGGACCAGCACATAACCCGTGATAAAAAGTATCCATATATACCTACATCCAGTAATAAACTTGCTAAGAAGTGTCTGATATGTGAAATATCCTTAAAAACCCTTCGTTATTTTCGCGGTTTCGCCTCCTGGCTACTACTGAGTATATACTAAAATAAAGACATAATTTAAAAAAAATGCTGTTTTGTCATAAACATCTGATAACCTTCCGGATTTTAATTATTTAACAAATGTTTTGTTTCTTAGAAAACGTTCTGTTATTGCTCTATTAATGTGACCCGGGTCACTCATTGCGTGCAAACATACGTATTGCAAGTATATATTAATGATGTTTGCGCGGATTCATGGAAATAACGATCAATACAGTTTATAAAAAAATGTAAAAACACGCGATAATAAGATAAACTCTTGAAATTATTGTATTGTCATCGATACTTAATAAATGGATCGCAATTTGTCGATAGCTTATAATCTCGCGAGTTGCATTATAATCTTAACGGATTTTACAATCTTTTGTGCTTTTTACATTATCCAAAATTTAGTCGACATTGAATTTAGGAAAGCGTTATCGCATTCAAAGTTAGTATCCTAAATTTGAAGAAGAAGTCATGATAGTTTCTGATTTAGAAGTCTAAATAGAAATATATTGAGGAAGGTGTAATTGTATTAAGTGACTTAAAACTTGAGTTATTTAAATACATCTTATACCTGACTAATATAAATAGCCCAATATTTTCCAGAAATATTCTGTCAAAAAGGTTTGGAATAATAAAAATTTAGGACAGTCTGACAAGAAGCCTCTAATTTATAAATTTGCTTCTAAATTTAGAAACTAAATATAATATAGTATAATACGCGCTTTTCGGTCGGTATGTAAGTTTCAAGGTCGTCAGGACGAACAAAATATAAATAAACAAACAGCTTATAAATCCATATCGCCTACACTGATTGTGACTGAATCTAAATGTCATGGAAATTTACATTGAAAAATAATTAAAGACCGTGTCAAATTTAAATTTCTTATGATTCTGTCGTGCTTACTCATTAATGGCATCTTTTGCTGTTAGTTGATCCTTAAAATCGAGTCCCAATGCGTCACCGTCGTACACCCTCTTTAAGTAATCTCTGTACTCGAGCCGCAATTTAGAACTCTTGTCAGCAAAAATAACATCTGCGTATAAAGTTTTACTAGAGACATTGTCTGAGTTTAACGCTCGTAATAATTCACCGAATTGCTCGTGAGTATTGCGGTTCAGTTTTATGTCTGAAAAGGTAGGTATATAATATTATATTATTAGTTATTTATGTGATTTTACATGAATATATACAGATTGTTCTTCAAGTAAATATTATTGTTTTTGCGCTTAATAAGTTAATTAATTTAGGGAAGGAAGCACTGATAATGTTTTCATTAACTTAAAATATATTATGTGGGCTTCAAGGTAATTTAGATCAGGACATATCGAGGTTTTCCTTATTATGGTGCTGGCATTCAAATATCAATTTTGTGGTATTCTAAGCCATCGGGAATTAATTTATTAAATGCGTTGGTAGAGCGCATGAAGACAATAACACTTCTATTTAGATTTGATCAAGATTGACATGTATGTTTCTATGCATTCAAAATAACAATACGACAATCCCTGCCTATTTACCTTTAGAAAATTGAAGTGCTTGAGCAAGTTCTTCGTATGATTCTCCAACACTACCCAATAATGTCATAGCCAGCAAACCTAGAAAAAAAACAAAAAAATGCATAAAATTAAAATTTTACTTATTACTTTTTAAATCTCATCTTAATTCATGCAAAACCTAAGTTGATAGAAATGAAATGAAAATTATTTATTTTATATATA
>NC_052120.1:3694290-3734883 GCF_012273895.1 Zerene cesonia | reverse complement strand
TATATATAAAATAAATAATTTTCATTTCATTTCTATCAACTTAGGTTTTGCATGAATTAAGATGAGATTTAAAAAGTAATAAGTAAAATTTTAATTTTATGCATTTTTTTGTTTTTTTTCTAGGTTTGCTGGCTATGACATTATTGGGTAGTGTTGGAGAATCATACGAAGAACTTGCTCAAGCACTTCAATTTTCTAAAGGTAAATAGGCAGGGATTGTCGTATTGTTATTTTGAATGCATAGAAACATACATGTCAATCTTGATCAAATCTAAATAGAAGTGTTATTGTCTTCATGCGCTCTACCAACGCATTTAATAAATTAATTCCCGATGGCTTAGAATACCACAAAATTGATATTTGAATGCCAGCACCATAATAAGGAAAACCTCGATATGTCCTGATCTAAATTACCTTGAAGCCCACATAATATATTTTAAGTTAATGAAAACATTATCAGTGCTTCCTTCCCTAAATTAATTAACTTATTAAGCGCAAAAACAATAATATTTACTTGAAGAACAATCTGTATATATTCATGTAAAATCACATAAATAACTAATAATATAATATTATATACCTACCTTTTCAGACATAAAACTGAACCGCAATACTCACGAGCAATTCGGTGAATTATTACGAGCGTTAAACTCAGACAATGTCTCTAGTAAAACTTTATACGCAGATGTTATTTTTGCTGACAAGAGTTCTAAATTGCGGCTCGAGTACAGAGATTACTTAAAGAGGGTGTACGACGGTGACGCATTGGGACTCGATTTTAAGGATCAACTAACAGCAAAAGATGCCATTAATGAGTAAGCACGACAGAATCATAAGAAATTTAAATTTGACACGGTCTTTAATTATTTTTCAATGTAAATTTCCATGACATTTAGATTTTAAACAATCAGTGTAGGCGATATGGATTTATAAGCTGTTTGTTTATTTATATTTTGTTCGTCCTGACGACCTTGAAACTTACATACCGACCGAAAAGCGCGTATTATACTATATTATATTTAGTTTCTAAATTTAGAAGCAAATTTATAAATTAGAGGCTTCTTGTCAGACTGTCCTAAATTTTTATTATTCCAAACCTTTCTGACAGAATATTTCTGGAAAATATTGGGCTATTTATATATTAGTCAGGTATAAGATGTATTTAAATAACTCAAGTTTTAAGTCACATAATACAATTACACCTTCCTCAATATATTTCTATTTAGACTTCTAAATCAGAAACTATCATGACTTCTTCTTCAAATTTAGGATACTAACTTTGAATGCGATAACGCTTTCCTAAATTCAATGTCGACTAAATTTTGGATAATGTAAAAAGCACAAAAGATTGTAAAATCCGTTAAGATTATAATGCAACTCGCGAGATTATAAGCTATCGACAAATTGCGATCCATTTATTAAGTATCGATGACAATACAATAATTTCAAGAGTTTATCTTATTATCGCGTGTTTTTACATTTTTTTATAAACTGTATTGATCGTTATTTCCATGAATCCGCGCAAACATCATTAATATATACTTGCAATACGTATGTTTGCACGCAATGAGTGACCCGGGTCACATTAATAGAGCAATAACAGAACGTTTTCTAAGAAACAAAACATTTGTTAAATAATTAAAATCCGGAAGGTTATCAGTTATTGATGTTTATGACAAAACAGCATTTTTTTTTAAATTATGTCTTTATTTTAGTATATACTCAGTAGTAGCCAGGAGGCGAAACCGCGAAAATAACGAAGGGTTTTTAAGGATATTTCACATATCAGACACTTCTTAGCAAGTTTATTACTGGATGTAGGTATATATGGATACCTTTTATCACGGGTTATGTGCTGGTCCTATATTCAAAATCCTCAACTCTAAACTCTTTCTACACATTAGATTTTTTAAGGAAATTAATTATCAATTACGCTAAAATTCCACCCATACCTATGAATCGATTGCGATAATTTTATTCTACTTCAATTTTCTTACTTCAGCAAAATTTTTACTTTCGTTTTAGTACACCTGAGCTTTTGACAAAAGCTCATTTGTAAATACGTACTTATACCTTTTCCTAACGATATGAAATTGTACGAATCCCGAGTTACTCGACAACTGGGATACCGTATACTTCATTATTAGTTGTCTATATAAAAATTTTGTTTTCAGGTGGGTGAAAGACAACACACAGGGGAAAATATCGGATTTTCTAAAAGATAGCCTACCGGCTGCTACCAAAGTAGTCTTATTAAGTGCATTATACTTCAGCGGCCAATGGAAACATCCATTTTTAGTAGAATATACGCAGAAGTAAGTAAACATGTACCTGGAACATTAGCCAAATAACCACTGTTTGTATACAAAAATTGTTGTATATTACGACACTAAGACTTAAAAATATACAATAGGATAATATCATGTTGTATATTTTTTTTAATAGACAGTTGTAGTTGATTGTCTATTAGTATTGTCATTATAATGTTTTTTTTTTGTTTTTTAGGTTACCATTTAATGCTCCAGTAGAAAATACTGTCATGGTAGATCAAATGCTGAATATAGGCAGTTTTCCATACTTGTCTTCTTACTCTGATGGTATGTACGTCGATATTTTATGCTTCCAAAAACAATATCACATTTTTGGCCCTTATTCTTATGATGAACGCATACAACATATCCTCTTCAAGTAGGTGGCTTTAAGGCTGACTTTCCATAAAAATTCAAAAGTACATTATTTAAGTACAGTGTAATTACATTACTTTCAGATTATTGTTTAGTAACTATCGTTCTTAAACTAATTACTAGGCTATAGCAGAGCAGACTTACCTATAAAAGGAATAGCATATCTGTATATATATAAATGAATCGCCAAATGTAAGCGTTGCTAAGCTCGAGAACGGTTCGACCAATTGGGCAAAAATATTTTTCATCGTTTTTGTTAAGGCACAAGGAAGGTTTTAATGGAGAACTGTATGGTGTAATATAACAGTTCAACATTAAAACCCTGGATTTATAAAAAAAATCCTATTACAAATAATTCTTTAATATAATATCGTAATAATGATTATGATAACTTTTCAGATCTTCATATGATTGCTCTACCATATAATGATAGTATGACTACCATGTATGCGATAAAACCTCGCCGTCCACGAAAACTGACTTTACCAGATCTTTTGGATAAATTAGATTATTATAAAATCGATGACTTAATTAACAGATTATCAGAAAGAAAATGTGTGATTAGGTTTCCTAAAATGGACCTTCAAAAGACTGAAAAATTGGAAAGCTCTCTAAAAGCTCTTGGGATTAAATCTATATTCACACCAGGGCTTGCGAATTTTGCCTTGATGATAGATACGAATAAAGTTGAAAATAAAACCGAAGCAGAATTATTGAGCAGAATAAATACTGATGATGAAGAAACATCCAGGTCTTTTAAAGAGATAGTGAATAGTCTTCCTAATCCAGGAGTATATATTAATACAATACTACATGATGTAAAAATAAAAATTGATGGTAAGATAATTTGTTCAGAACTGATACTTATCATACTAGCGAATGCATAGTTTTGCCTTAAACTTAAACTTAATAATTGCTATAATTAACAACTATCTATGTCCTTTTACGGGTCTTTCGCTGATCTTTGACTAAATGTCAGCAAAATGGTTTGAGTTATTTTGGCGTGAAAGTGTAACTTATATGAGGGTTCAGGCAACAATCCACCGCGATAGCCAAGTACGGGTTGGCAGATGTCACATGTCGACGAATTTGATCCTTATACATAATAGTTTCCCCACGATGTTTTCCTTCACCGTTTTGAGCAGTTGTAATGTTATCCACATACAAAAATAATCTATTTATTTCCTGCACACTCCCTTGGTCTCGACGCACTGACTTATCTATTTTAAGTACATTACAATATAAGTATGAAATTTTTCAATTTATATTTCAGAATATGGCACTGAAGCAGTCGCCGCGTCAGGTGGTATTTTAGCCCGCACTGCCGAACAATTTTATGCAGATTCACCATTTTTCATATTTATACGAAATGAAAGAACAAAATTAGTGACTTTTAGTGCTGTTATTTTTGATCCAACAACATGACCAGCCTAGCTGAATGGAAGGCTATTAAAATAATTTCTATCTAATAAGATACTGCCTCATGTCTGAGAAATAAGAATAAGGAGTAAAAAGAAATGAGTTTGTTTAAGCACCTTATATTTATGAGAATAAACAGCAATATTAATTAAACATTAGCTATAGCTTGAAACCTAACCTATAGAAATAATTTATCTGTTGCCTCTTAATTTTTCAATTCTATCATTCAAAGTTTGCTTCCACTGTTCTTCTGATATACTCTGTGCCCATTCTGGAATTGATGTTTGTGGTAAAGCAAAATTAGCCATCGCCAACATAACCTGCAATTTGTGTAAGTAATTGTTCCAACTTAATAATCAATACTGAAACCATTAACATTTTTCAACCTTTAAATAAAATAAATTTAAAGCTCCTAAGCATGAGGTTGAGAAACTATAGCTACTATAGCAGAAAAAATATTTAACGTAAATATAATTTATATTTATGTAAAATATTGTTTCTGATAATTTTAATGAAAACTTTAAAACATTAGTATAAAATAGAAAAAATTTTCAGTCAATTAGACAAACTTAAAGAAGAGATACCTAGAAGAACTACATACTTTGTTGCCTTTTCCATTCATGATTGTTATATTTTGTTACAAATAAATAATGCTCCTTTTATTTTGTTATTTATTTGTAAATCCTGTCCAAACTCATTAAAAAAGATTAAGCATTTTTTAAATGCACTACATAAAATTGACTGTTGCAAAGAATATTGTAATGTTTTCAAAGCTTTAAATTATTGAATACATAAAATTTAGCAATAATTGTACTTGCCTAATTGAACTTCACAATTTTTTTTGTAGATATTCATCTTGTTATTGAGGCATTTAAAAATTTCTAGTAAATCAGTAGTAAAGAAATGTACCTGCTGGGCTCTCTCATTATCCATCTGAATAGGATCTGTAGATCTTGGTGAACTCCATACCTCCCTCGTTAATATATTTTCCATTGGTTCTATCTGTGGTACATCAGCTGCAGGTGATTGTGAGGTTTCTATATCCTGTGAATTATTGAAGACTTTAAGAAGAAGTCCCCTAGAGGGGTATAGGGCAAATATATGATATACATCTGTTTTACTGGTCGATTTTCTTTATAGACAAGTAGATGCTTCTGTGTTCTGCCAGAGTCCCCAAGGGGAATGAAATCCAGGACCCCTTGGTTCTACGATCTCAAATCTTCTTTGATGTATTTTGTGTGTATTGTATGTTAAATCAAACTCCAAGAATATTAATGAACAATTAAGAAGCTATAAACTTACACTATCGGCATCATCACTGTCATGGTCGTTTAGTACAGCCTCTGGCCCTTGAGGTAAAGGTTCGTAGCCAAAGTGATCATTTTGTTCATCATCACTATCATCATGATTGCCATTCGTAATTAAGTCATGCCGAGGTGGCGGTGTTAAGTTTTGTGGTGAATTATCAGGAGGTTCAGGCCCTTGACAAACCATTATAAGTCTTTGCAAATACAACAAGACTCGATAAACTGCGTTTTAGTGTTTGTACAATGCACCTAGTATTTTAATAGTGATTTTGGAATAAATGAATAAAAATTATTATATTTTTGGTTTTATATATAGCATTGTAAAAAAATATGATACTTTAAACGAACTACGTAAATATTGTATGTTGTACGGAGAAAGAAATGTGGTACCCACTCAATATCACACATTAAGATCTAGTTACTACGTATTCAATATGTATATTGTAATTGTACTAGTTTAGTAGTTTTTTTTAGTACTTAATCGTAAAGCGCAAATATTAACTCGTCAACCAAAGAGTAATATAATAATATGTCGTCAGCTGTCAGTCAAAATACAGACTTTATAATAACTTTGGTTTAGCTACATAAATTAAAGTATCCATTCATCGTACGGATTGTTACGATTTACTTACTAGATTAGGTATCTAGGAATTTAGTTGACCTACCCATTCAATTTGTTTTGATCACTACTACCAGGTAATCAAAGTTTGCTAGCTAGGATTTTTAAAATTATATTTCAATGTTGTTTCAAATATCAGTTAACAACTGTATAATTTTTATACAAACGAGTCACATATTTTTGTTATCCATCTACATTTGATTAACTAGATCGTTATCTGTGGCTTATACAAATGTCATGTGTCAAGTGTCAATTTGATGGCGATTTCAATTTCATTTTGATGGTGAAAAAAGGAAAAAAATCTACTGTTACATTTTCATTTTATAAACATTTCATAAAATCCATCAAAATAACGCCGCCAAGAATTTTTGGTTTCCTTTTGCTACTAAGTTGTGCCTACGCAATTATGGCTTGGAGAAGCCATGGAGTTAATAATGCAGATATGATACGTAATCTCAGAGGTAAACAATTTCGAACTAGCTACATCCAAAACTGTGAACTTTGTCGAGTTTTAAGTGTATGTATGTATACGAATTAAAGTTCGTTTTCAAGAGAGATTAATGCAGTACTTTTTTATGAAATTTATATGTGAAATTTAAATTTTTATTACTAAGGAAAGAAACGTAGCTCCATGTCTATCTGTTGCAATTAAATTTATCTGTACAATACACATTAAAATATCGAATTTTTTTAATGAGTGTCTAATCTTTTTTATAGCAAATGGAATTATTAAATCGGATGCTGTAGCAAATGCTATGCAGGGTGTCGACAGAAAGAATTATTGTCCTTATGCACCTTACCATGATTCTCCACAGGCCATTGGATATTCTGCTACAATAAGTGCACCTCATATGGTAAATATATGGTTCATTACTTATTTATATTCCATTATTTATTCATATTTACTCACTTGTGTGGAAATTGTTCATAATAACTTAACTAATTACTTGTATTTACACTCAAACTTTTAAATAAGTGATCAACTTTTTTTTACATTTTATACCTTCTCAGCATGCTCATGCTTTGGAAAGGTTGAAAAATCAATTGATACCTGGTGAGAAAGCTTTAGATGTTGGATCTGGATCTGGTTACTTGACATCCTGTATGGCTATCATGGTTGGTGAGCAAGGCAAGGTGGTTGGCATAGATCACATACCGGAGCTTGTTGCATTGGCAACTAAAAACATAAATCATGACAACCCAGATTTGCTGAAATCAGAAAGAATTAAACTTATTAGTAAGTAAAGAAATGATTTGGTTGATATGAGTTTTTATTGCTTTCATTACAGAGATCTTACAAATTTTGTTAGCCATTTGAAATAAGAATATTGAATTAAACTGAAAGCACCATAAAATCTATACACTTTTATAAAAAAAAAACACAAAAAAGTTTGTTTCATTAATTAGCTACCCGAAACATTAAAATCCTGTTAAATATTGAGAATTATATCTTCTAGCTGGTGATGGTCGTTTAGGATATCCACCCGAAGCACCTTACAATGCTATTCATGTTGGAGCAGCTGCACCTACCTTACCACAAGCTGTATGTATATTTATAACATATAGTTATGGGGTCATAACTTAATTTATAAAATTATTGAAAAAAAAAGAAATACAACAATTTTTGTTCAAAAAACCACTTTACATATTACCTTGTGAAAAATTCATCCAAATAATCTAAGTTGTTATTAATATTTGCATGTCTAAAGGCATAGGTTTCATTGCACACGGGCGCTACACGAGCTAGAGCGGCTGCTGGTAATTAATGATTTTAATATGTAATATGTAAAACAATATAATAGTTTATATTTTACAGTTAGTTGAGCAGTTGAAACCAGGAGGGAGGCTCATTGTACCTGTTGGACCTGAAGGAGGAGAGCAACATTTAACACAAGTATGTAATATTCTTATTTTGGCAATGGCAAATTAAAACATATCATTTTTCAATACACAATCTGTTATTGTAATAGAAATATTAAGTATGAAGGTGGTGTTTATAACTCTGTTTTATGAAAATAATACATACTTTTCTTTTCCAGGTGGATAAAGCAATGGACGGTACAACAACAGTAAAGAAATTAATGAGCGTAATTTACGTACCGCTTACTGATAAGAATCACCAATATCGTGAGTGACCCGGCATAATCTTAATATTTATCATTGTTTCTTTCTTCATAGCAACCACACTAATACATCGCCTTGTCCAAAACATGTGATTATAAACAATAATTAATGACTACTCTAGTTAAGGCAACTAGCTATATTTATTATTTATTGTATTTGCTTGTAATCCTTATATTTCCTTATGTATGTATGTATGTATCATAAGTGATAGCATCTAAGACATATCTAAATAAATAAGTTCTATTTGTATTTTATGCTTCCCTTTGTAAAAGTAGATTTGATAAATATTTCATTGGTATCGAGTAGCTTAAATGGAAGAATTTGTCTAGGCTCATCAAATTTAAAATCAGGGCTGGAAAGCTGTACTACTATATAACGTATTGTACTTTTAGCTATATATTGTAGTATGTAATTTGCTCATGTGATAGATATTTACACTATTTTAAACTATGGCAAATAATGAATAATTTTTCAGATTAGTCCTTTTAAATATGTGATGAATTTAATTGCCTCTAAGATATTGGTGGTGTGTTGGAACGTAGTATGTACCTTACCATAAGTCCTATAATTTATTATAAATTAATAAAATAATTGTTTTAGGTTCTTGGCGTTAACGCTTTTATCCTATGACATGAAATAAAATGCAATGAAAATACTATGATTTTAATTTTTGACATTGTTATCTTTTTACACAATTATACAAACTTTATTTTTAACAGCTACTTTTTATTTTTAAATAACTTTCCTCCAAAATTCCTTTTTCCGAATGGCTTTTCTTCTTTCTTTGAATCTGATGGTTTCGTTTTTATGTGCAATATTGAGTATAAAGTTTCAGCTTCTCTTTTATTTTCCAAAATTTCTGCAAGTTGATTCTTAAAAGCACAAAATATAGTATATAAGTTCTCATAAAAAAATGTTTGTTTCTCTTTTTTCTTCTTAATTAATGTTTGTCCTCTCAAAAATTTAATTTATAATTACATACCTCAGATAAATTAATTAAATGATCTAATGATACACCTCTGTTCATTAATCTTGTGATGTTTTTGGAGGTGACACCGGGAAGTTTTTGTACAAAATCATGCACTAGAATATTGTATCTCTCATAACACACATCATCAGCTGTATTCTCCCCACTAAGGGCTAAAGCTTCTGCTACGTTTGGATTTTTTCTTCCTTGCTATAATAAAAAGTCTTCAAAATCATTCAAGTTATAAAAATGCAGTACTAAACAAAATAAAATAACATATTTCGTAATTTTATTTATTTTAAGAGCGGATTTTTCGGACGTAATCAAAGGGCACGAATAGTAAGCCATAAAGTATGTAGGGCCATATTTGCTGTAAGTGTCTCTTTAAATTAACAAAAATGTTCAAATAACCTGACATTTTTGATCATTTCGTTTAAGAATAACATTTCAATTGCTAACACAAAATTCTCCATTTTTCCTCGCGTTGGCGTTCGTCTCTTTCGCAACAGAACTCCAAACTCTTGCAATAAGCTCACTTTGAACTTTATTGCCACGAGATAAGGTGTTAATTTGAATTAAAGTACGTATATACAAAGTCATTCGCGCATTTTTTGACAACCATTTAAAAAGCGATTGTGAGTCTAGTTCTTTCCTATACGTCAATTTATTATATTAAAATATATGATAAGGAGACAAAAGCGCATTATAGTAAGTCATAATTACCTTTAGCTCATAAAATAGTTCAACAGTTGCATATGGACTTGGAGACCAAACAAGCTTGAGTCTGGGAAAATGTATTGTTAAAAGCTGCAATTTCTGTTGTATATCAACTCTAGATATATCAGTGGAAACAACAAAATTTCCCTGCAATATTATAAATAAAAATTAAAAAATATTCCTTTTATAAGATTGATGGTGATGATGATGATTGATTGTTGATTGATATTTTACTCGTGCTGTACATGATGGTATATATCCTATTATAGTTGTTCTCCATAAATTTTTATTAATAAAAATTTAATACTGAAAGAATTTTTCATATCAGACCAGTAGTTCCAGTTATTAGCGCATTCAAATAGACCAATTTTAGTATGAAAAATTTGGAGCAGTTTAGAATAAAAAATGGCTTAAACTTTAATTATTAGTAACCTTGGATTTAAATTATTTTATGTATTGAACATTGTCACCAGATATAATAGATGTATTGTTTATATAGTTGAAAAACAAGTATATTTAAATCATTTAAATTGATATAATAATTGATTTCTAACAACCTGCAAATTGAAAGGCTTGTTTTGATCAAATTCGATGAGTAATATGGGCCTGCTATAATTTCGACACATTTGTGTGCATTGCGTGTACAGCCTACCAGAGTTGAGGGAACCGATCAAATCCGATATTGATTTCCGTTCGACGCAAATGTCGGGTGTAAGAATATAGTCGCCAATCTACAAATGGAGAATCAATTTAGTAATATGTAAAATAGGTTAAGAGCAGAATTACAACATAAGGCACTGTCGTTGTATTAAATATAAAAATATATAGAACTATCAAATAAATTCATTGAATATTATATACTAGCTTTTTTGCGATAATTGACAAAGGAGCTGGATTAGCATCGCTGATAATTATAAAATATTTGCAGAAGATGCCTGTGCAGATGGATTTCCATCGAGGCTTGATAAGGAATAAGGAAAGAATTGATGGAGGGAATTAACAAAAGGATTGGGAAGGGTAAGGCATAGGATACGGGCCTGCGGCACCCCCCACTCACCGAACGAAACACAGTAGCATGCTACTATATCACGCCGATCTTCTGTAGGCTTGTACCATTCTCGGTGTGAGCTGGTCCAATTCGTGCCAAAGCGTGCTTGTTGCCCACAATAATAGCAACAAATAGCTGTTTGCCTGCGGCTTCGCCCGCGTTTTAAAGAAAAAATCAAGACAGTTTCGGTGTTTTCCCCACATAGTTCCCGTTCTGGTGCGATTATCGGGATAAAAACTATTCTATATCCTGTCTCGGGTCTACAACTGTACCAAATTTGATCTAAATCACATTGATAATATCAGTAGATTCATTAAAATTGATATTAAGGCCCATGTGATATTTGGATAAGGTTTGTGGTAAGGTTTCATTACTGTAAAAGATATAAACTAATTCAAGATGCATCAATTATTGTTATATATCACGCTTTAGTTCATTTTATCAGTCCTAGATTCCTTTGTATATTCACTGATGTAATTCCTATCTGTAGTTGCAGAAACTATGTTTAAAATAACCTAAGGGCTAAAGACATACTTTAGTAGAGCTACTTACAACAATAGTGACAGGCTCTATATTTATCCCTTTTCGGTGTAGTAACGCAGGCAAATCCGACCGAAACTCACGCATATCAACTATTATTACTGGCTTTTCTTTTTGTTGATTTTGCCCGCCTACAAAATATAAATATTTGGTAAAGATAAAAATCCTAATGAACATTTGATATCTTCATATAAGTAGAAAAGTTTATTATAATTTAATCATAAAGGAGAATAGAATTTAAAATACCTGCTTTTCTAGTATCGCTAGGAGTAGGTTCTTCTTCCACATGAAGATTAAAATATTCATCAGTCTTACCATCTTGATATGATGGTACCACCATTACCTAAAAAAGTCAAAACTTCAACATCATGGAACAATTTCATATCATATTGTTAAAAAATAAATGAATTTGCTTTTAAGTTTTACTTCCACACTACTTACAGCAATTTTATTTCATAATAAACAACTACTCACACTTTTAGTTTGAATCAATAGCTCAAATGCTTGTTTTTCTCTCCTCAAAGATGTGAGATATGCTTGTTCCTCAACTGTTTTATCATGTATTAGAAAATAAACTTTCGAGATAGGTTCCTGTGGTGCCTTTCTACACTCAAACAGTTCTATTTGTCTTACAGCCGCTATGTCACTGTGGTACAAAATAATATATTCAGGACGAAATGATTCTAATGTTTCTTCTAGAGAGAAGTGGTTGCCATTCTGTTTAAATGTTTGTATACATACAATTGGCTTTTCCTTTTCGATCTCTGTGAGGTTTATATTTTCCATCTATAAGAATATATTCATTATTAAAACCATTAATAATAATAATTCTCTATTTGCATAATGTGTGTACAAAAGTTAAAAAAATTACAATACAATCAACACATTAGCCACATAGGACATGCAAATTTAATTAGCTCCACATCATTACATAATAATATTACAGTAGTTAATAATAAGTAAAATAAATAATAAAATATAAAGCACCTGAGAAATTGGTTCAAACATGCTTGCTTCTAATAGTTTTTCCTTTTCAATATTCTCTGTGGCAATTTGAGACAAAGTAAGTAGGTAATTAGACTGATTGAACTCGTCTGCATTATCCTGATCATTCATTTTGCCTGTCTCACTTGTTTGTGTTGATGTTTGTAGGCCGGTTTTGTCAATTTGCAATGCTAAATCGTTTTTAAAATTTTTAAATTTCGCAGATACTGAATTAATTGTCAAATCCCTTCGAAACGCGTTGTATAAGAGATATCTGAACGCGCCCATAGTGAGAAAATTATTTATTTGACAACAGGTTTTATTATCTAAGCAAAGTATTAAAACTTTTGTGTTGTTAAGTGAACCATTCTTCTTTTTAACTTCATCTGGTATTTCATTTATAAGCAAATCACTTAAACATTGCCATTTTGGGGGAGGCTCTGGATCAAATTCTGAAATAAATATTTGCTTTTCCTGTAATTAATGTAGCAGTAATTGTATTAATTGTATTGGTTTTTCCTAATAATTTTACTACCGTTTTTATTATTGTACACCCTTCCCTTGGCGAGTCGAAATAAATGTTCTGCAGAATCCAAAAGAATCCATCCAGAATTAACTTGAGCATATTCTGCAGTCCTGTATTTGCTTACTAGTGCGTAAAATGATACTGCATCATCGTGAATTAGATTTCTATAAATTGAGAATGACACGTTTATATGTTTAAATTTAATACACACATAAGATCAAGATCAAATTGAGATTACATAATTATTTTTGTGTTCAGATGAAATGTGTACAATTAGTATTTTCTTGTGTTTGGTTTCACGCGAGTATTATACGTTATGTTATATTATACGTTTCGAACGAAACGTCGGGTTAATAATATAATGAATAAATCGCGTTTAAAATCCGTTGAAAAGTTTTTAATTTCTAAATGTGTACAATTAATATTGATTGTCTTACTAGAATGTTGATATTTAAATTTGTAGAAACTTCGGAACCGAACTGAAGGCAAATTGTACAGACGGAAATTTTTTTAAGAGAAATACAAAAAACAAAAATATAATACTCACATAATCATAGTTCGCAAAACTTTTAGATCTTGAATATATTCCTTAGTTCTTGTGCTAAGCTGGTGCCAAACACAATCCAATTGGGATTGAAGAATTTTATGAAACTTTTTTGTTAAACAGTTTTCTGTTGTAATTTCCTGAATGAAGTAAATTGATAAGAAAAAGAATGGATCTACATATAATAAACCAAAAATTTCCAAATTTTCAAGTAAATTAGTATACTGAAGATAATAATATTACACAAATAAATAAATAATACACAAGTACAAAACCCCTATAACTCTTTCTCTTTGTAAATTTTAACAAGCCTCAATACCTGCATGTCAATAGTTCTATTTATGCTTTTCAGTTGTTTGACAGTGTAGTTCATGATATCCAGAAGGCAAGATTGTATGTTGCCCATATGAGATGTCAGAGGAATGTGGAGCTCTTCCACTTGAGCTTGTCTGCATTTTAAACTCTTAATTGTGGTGCCATGGAACCTTAAAGTATTTGCTGTTATTAGTAGTATCAAAACTCACTCCTATTTTAACTTCTAAAGGTTTATCTTGGATTGTATAAGAAAATAATTCTTAGGAAAATGAAAAATTGCTTTCATATAGTGTAGGTGAGTACTAAGAAAGGACTAATTTAATGGGGAGTTAATAAGTATAAATTCCAGCTATATGTGTTTGGGTTAGCTAATAATTTAATATGTTGCATATTTAAGTTAAAAAACAGTTCGGTATAGCTTTTAAGTAGAAAATGTTGATAAAATAATATGCTTCATATTGGCCAAGATTTAAATTAGTGTTTTTACATATTACTATTTTAGATACACATACCTCGGCCATAAATATAGTTCTGTAACAAACAGAGCTCTCATCACTTTCTCAACTTGATGGAAACCAAATGTAAATGATATAGGAGAGTTTGAGAATGCTTTTATAAAACCAGTCTGAAAGAAATAATATACAGTGTAAACTCTTTAGTATTGTTTCTTTTTTTCTTTTTTTTTTACAAAAAAATCTCAATAACATAATAATTTGTTAATTTGGTAGGTTCACTGTGCAATAATAAACATTCATGCACTCTTATATTATTGTCTCTTCCCTCCACATTACTTAAACTCAGTGTAACAAAAAAAAGGCTTAGTTCTTTGCAATATTTACAAAGATCTAATACTGAATATCCTACCCTACTAATATTATAAATGCGAAAGTTTGTAAGGATGTGTGTGTGTTTGTTACTCTTTCATGCAAAAATACTGAACCAATTGCAATAAAATTTGGTACGTAGACAGATGGACAACTGGAATAACATATAGGCTACTTTTTATCCTGATATTCCTATGGGATACGGACTTATGCAGGTGAAACCGAAGGGCGCAGCTAGTGTTTTCTAAATATGAGTGTCATTTTCTCACTACATCGAAATTAAAAGTGTTTTTTTATACCTTATTCTTTTGTCTATACAGTCTCAAAACAAATGCTTCTTGACAAGACTCTAGTACAGTGTGTGCCCTTAATACTATTATTCCAGAAATCTTATCAACTGGTATTCGTTTCTTTAATAAGTCAACAACTAATATTCTTGTACCTGCAAAGTATATACCCCCTTCTAGATATGTTTTCTCTCTGTAACATAATTTTAGCAATCCATTATTTTTGTTTTCTGTTTCTGGTCATTATTATCTTTACGGACTGAGCTCAATATTAAATTTATGAGATGTTATGATTACTTTTATGCCAAATGAATTTATTATAATGTAAAATTAAAACTATACGAATTTGTAGAAATTAATTCTACAATTCTCATTGTTTTAATTTTTATAAACATGATTTTTTTATTGTGAGATACATACCTATAAAAATCAATAATACAAGAATTGATATGGTCATGAGAAATAATAATTAATATACAAAAACAAACCTTTCTGATCCTTTGATTGGCAGAGAAAACAAATTTAATTTTTTATTAAAATATGTTTCTTCATGTTCATTACTATTTAATACCAAGACTAAATTTGCAGGATTTTTGTACACCCATAAAATATTTGAAATTATATTATTATAATTCAAACCTCTGCAAAATAAGGTATATAATTACACCAATGATCATTAATTCTTAAAAAAATAAAGTATAAAACATTAACGTTAATAGAGAGCAGTTACTGATACACTTAGTATATACTTATAGTACCGACATACTTAGCAAGAATAAGTAAGGCGTCCTTTTCAAACACATCCATAAAAATTTGTTTTTCGAACAATAACAATGGATATTTCGTTTCAACGTTTTTTGTTAGCTCATTTGTTTCATCTAACTCTTCCATATTTTGTGATCTGTTATTACTAGGAACTGTCCTGTATTGTTTTGCTTGATTCTTGATAATAAAAATAAAGAATGAGATGTTATTCAATTCAATTTAATATATCAATAACTTGCTGGCCTGTTTGAAACATTTTTGTTTTATTTCTCCTTAAGAACCTTCCCTATACTTAAACAAAGCCATTAAAAAATAGCCGAATTGGTTGAGCCGTTCTCTAGTTTTACGCTAGCAATACATTTAGCGATTCGTTTTTATTTATATCAAAAATAAATTGTAAGAAAACAGTTTCAAGGCAGCATAAGCCATAATACATCAGTGTTGACAAATGACAAGTATGAATAGGTCAGTCGGATTCGGATAGCTGTCCGACTAATCCAGATTAATCTAAGTGATGTGCACATAGATTATACACTTATATACGATGTGCATGTGTTACCGATTTAACATGTAGTCTGTACAATCATTTTTCATATAAATAAAAGGATCATCACCGTCCCCTTTACTTTTAAAAGTATTATAATAAAAGTTATTTTGCAAGTCTAAATAACACTTTCATAATAATAATACATGTAAAAACGTAGATAAAAAGATAAACGAGAACAGCAACTTCCAACTTATAATTTTTATTACTATCATCAGTTAATTGCTTTAGTTGTAGGTACTTCAGATTAATTAATAAACTAGGGTTAATATTTTTGCGAATAACTAATGTTTTAATCCATGCCATTAGTCCTTCAATCACACTCTTCGTCATTATTTCATGATTTGACTAAAGCAATATATTTTTTAATGATTTTACAATAGATCATAACAAATATTCTTTGAAAGCTTCATTAAACACAAATATTTTTATTTGAAATTTTTTTCTAAGAACTAAAATAATATTAATTATTAGGCAACTAACAACTTATATCCTAAAAGACGCGTCATCATGCATCTTGCTGGACTCCCAAATATTCTGGAATTTGAATAGACTGCTTTAAAACAACCATTTCTGCCAACATGATAATACGCTTGTCTTTCCTGTTTGATCCGCTACTTCCGCTGTGTCGCCATTTTAAGTTTCACTTTATCTCGGTCTGTGTCACTACGTGCGTCTCGGCGAAGTGGTGAAACGCATACTAAAGATTTAATATACCATTTAATAAAATTTATCTTTTAATTAAGCATTTTGTACATATTAAGGAGAAAAGTTCATTTTTAATCAAGTTATAGAATTGGGTATGTAAGTTATCATTGATTCTTGTATTTTATATGCGGCCACTGTGGATTTCGCATTATGGCGTCCCGTTAATTTAATAGCATCACTATAATATTGAAACTTTTTTACAGTATGCAAATGCAAGCAATGAATCATTACGGAAACAGAGGATTTGGAGGGCCACCTCAACCTCAGAGGCAGGGTGGACGACGTGGTAATAATAGAGGCGGCTTTCGGAACAACTCGAGGTTTGAACATAATCAAAGAAATCACAATCAGCAAGGAGGTCAACGTCCGAATAATGAGGTCAGTGCCATGGTTTTAAAAGACACCAGTTAAAACGGTATTTAATATAAAATGTTTTTCATAAAAATTATACATTATTGGTGACAGGTACCATTGGTACCATAGGGATTTCGTACCAGTTTTTCGTAGTCCTTTTCCGCCATCTTGTTTGCGATGCTATACGAATCTCACGTTACAATTTATTTACGTTTCATGAATTTGCTAATATGGCAAACTACATTTGCACTTAGTAGACATATTCCGAATTCACTGTTACACTTTGTGTAAAAAATTACACGATGACATAGCCGACACTGATACTTTTTATTATTAAATGATGATGTGTCAAAGTTTTATGTATGTTTTTACGAATTATCCAGAAGTAATCTATAATAATTCGGTACTCACGTTCAGGAGACGGGATGGCTGTTTTTCATACATATGTTTAAAACTTATCAATTAATCCAACTTTTTAGGCCATTTCATTAGGGAGCATAAGTGTATTATATATTTTGTTGCTTCTTAAGATGTGTGTATGTTTTTTAGATATATTAATAAGTAAGAGCAAGAATCTTTTCTATTCATTTAAAACAAATACATTTACAATTGATTAAAGTAGGAATGCTATCAACATTTTTTTATGTGACAATTTGTGAAATTTACTTTATTTTTCCTGACTTATGAAAATGTTGCTACTAACATTGACAGCTTAAATAGGATTATTTATTAGTTTGAATTACAGCTTTGATATAGTAGTATGGCAATATGACAATCCTATTAATTACATTATTAATTGCATAGTATCATGTTTGCTTAACTTACCTCGTCTAACTAAATTAATTGAAACATATTTATTAAATGCCTTATTCCGATTATACAATCCCAAAGCATATTTTGGGATTGTATCATAAGTTATTATTCTTTACAGCCACCTAAACCGGTTCAACAAGATAAACCACAACAACCCCCACCTGCACAAACTCCAAAGGAAAAGGAGATTGTACCGCAACCAAACCAACAAGTACAGCCACCACAACAGAAGCAACAGCAAACACAACAACAACAACAACCGCAACAACAACAACAACAACAGAACAAGCCACAGCCCCAGCAACCACAACAACAGCAACAACCACCAAAACCAATGCAAACTAATACATTGAATCAAGATTCTAAAGATAATGTGGATAAGAGTATAACAAATGAGCCAAAGAACCAAAATAATCAACAACCATTCCAAAAGGTATGGATACCAACAAATTACTATTTTTGATTTTAATTTCATGCTAAAAAGGTAAAATTTGTTAATGAGAAAATTATAATAATATTTAATTTTTAGAATGTCAATGGGAACTTTGGTGGCCCAAATAAGCAAGGTGGTACCTGGAGCCAAGGTAATCCTGCAAACAAAATGGGTGGTAACTTTGGTAATCGAGGCCCAAGAGACTTTGGACCAAAGGGACCAGGAGGCCCAGGAGGTCCAGGAATGGGAGGGCCAGGCCATCAAGGGGGGCCAGGGCCTATGCGTAACCAACAGAGGAATAACAGCCGGGCTGGTCAACATGATGGGGGCAAAACAGTGCAAAGAGAGGTAAAAATGATTATGATACAATATGTATACTAATTTTTTTCCCCTTCTACTTGCTTTTAGTGTAACTGTTTATGAAGCTGTACTTAATTTTTTTTTGCTTTGTTACACTTCTTACTATTTATATTCTGTTTTTTTTGTAGTATAATTACTTTTGACTAATTTGATATAGTTTGTCCAGGAACAAATGTTAGCCAACAAATTGAAAGAACTAATGGGCCCATTGACTGATTTGCCAACAATTGAACAAACTGAGGTCAAATTTAATGGAAGGAGTAGATTATACATTGGTAATCTTAGCAATGATGTATCAGAAGAAGAGATACTGAATATGTTCGGACAATTTGGAGAAACGGCTGAATTATTTATTAACAAAGATAAAAACTTTGGATTTATTAAAATGGTATGTATATGTGAATTAATTTATACATTTCACCACTATTTCTTTTGGAATTGATCTCATCTAATAATTTTGATCTTATTTTAAGGACTACAGAGTTAATGCAGAGAAAGCCAAGCGGGAATTAGATGGTAAAATGAAGAATGGCAGAGCGATGCGCGTTAGGTTTGCGCCTCATAACAGTGCGGTCCGCGTAAAGAATTTACCGCCGTTTGTTTCTAATGAACTTCTGTATAAGGCATTTGAAATTTTCGGCAAAATTGAAAGAGCGTTCGTGAGAGTAGATGAAAGAGGAAAGACATTAGGAGAAGGCATTGTAGAGTTTGCGCGTAAACCCAGTGCATTGGCGGCAATTAGGAATTGCTCTGAGAAGTGCTTCTTCCTCACGTCGTAAGTTTATTTTAAAGTAAATTTTAATCATTTAATTCATATGATTAAAGTATTTATTGAATTACAATATGAAATTTTTTATAGGTCGCTACGCCCAGTTATTGTAGAAAATTTAGAAGAGCCAGATGAATTTGATGGTTACCCAGAAAAGAATATTCCCAAGAAGCACCCAGAATTCTTAAAAGCGCGTGAGGTAAGAGATTATTTGTTAAATTGATTATTTATCAAATTGAATTTCGTATTTATTTTAAGAACTTTATATAAATCTTTTTTATTTAACAGATGGGCCCACGATTTTCTGAAGCGGGCAGTTTTGAGCATGAGTATGGTACAAGATGGAAGCAGTTACATGAGCTTCACAAACAAAAAGAAGAGGCTCTTAAAAAAGAATTGGCTGCAGAGGAGGAGAAGCTTGAAGCACAAATGGAATATGCTAAGTGAGTCATTCATTAATATCTTTATGGAAATTTTAAATTATTCATTCACTCTACTTTATAAGTATTGTTTAAAGTATCAACTAGTAAAAAATTTTAACTTTCTAGTGTGATAGAGTTTTCTTGTATACAATCATAAAATTTGGGTTCAGGTTTGTGTTGTTTGTTTTTCTCACATTATTTGTGAAAGTGATGAATGACTCTCATAATGTATCCAATTTCAACTTTATTTTTAAAGTACAGCCAATTTGTCTTATTGTCTTTTAACATTGGCTGGAGTGCTTAAAAAAATATTCAATTTTTAAATTACTGTCCATTGATAATTCCGACAAAATGATGAGTATACTCGGGCACGTTAAGCCGTCGGGCAGCGAGGTACTAGATCTGTGTAAGAGCGGTGGCGCGGTGTGGCGTGGTGTGGCGCAGGTACGAGCACGAGACGGAGCTGCTGCGCGAGCAGCTGCGCGCGCGCGAGCAGGACCGCGAGCGGCAGAAGCGCAGCTGGGAGATGGCGGAGCGCGCGGCGGACGAGCGGCGCGAGGCGGAGCGCGCGCAGCTGCTGCGCCACGAGGAGGAGCTGGCGCAGCGCATGCGCCACCAGGACGACGAGCTGCGCCGCCGCCAGCAGGAGAACACGCTCTTCGTGCAGGTGATACACTAAATGATTTTCAAATCCCATCGTCTACACGACATGTGTGAGCCATTTGAATGCCAGCCCCAGCCCCAGGTGAAATGAAATGCAGCATAGACATTTAAAACTATATTACATTAACAACAATTAAGACAAAGAAAGGAGTAAATGGCCTAAATATTGGTTTTTAAAGAAATTAAAATATTTCTTCGATTTAAATTTAGACAGGCAGGTAAAACTTATATAAATTAATCGATAAAGCTATTTAACTTAAGATTAATATTTACAGGCACAAAGGCTGAATTCAATGCTGGACCGTCAAGAACAAGGCATGTTTGATCATCAGCAACCAATGGTAAGTACAAATTTATAACACAGTGAAACTTACTTTTTAATGATTATGCTTTCTACTTTTTTACAAAAATTTTATCAAACAGGTATGTCTTGAATTTGTTATTCTATAACTTCATCTTGCCATAAATACCACTTGAAAAGCAAATCTTACTTATCCACTCAACTTGAACTATTTAAACATGAAAAGCCGAATGTGGTATTTTTAGAGCTATTGATGTGAGTCTGAAGATTATTATTTAATAATAATCTCTAATACGTATGAATAAATGCACTTTATCCGTTGCTGTATTTGATAGATTACCAGTAAATTGTAAAGGGCTTGAATTTCGTCAATATTTTTCCATGGCACATATTTGTGATGTTTTATTTAAACTATAAAAATGCATAAAACTGAAATGAATACTTATGCCATATACTCGTATATTCTGTCG
The DNA here is from genome assembly GCF_012273895.1 of Zerene cesonia. Lineage (NCBI taxonomy): Eukaryota > Metazoa > Arthropoda > Insecta > Lepidoptera > Pieridae > Zerene > Zerene cesonia. Next base: position 3,713,376 of record NC_052120.1, on the reverse strand, counting down.
TCAAGCTGTTGAAAATTAACCTAAGTTATAATTTACTTACACATGTTATTAATATATGAATTCTTATTATACTTTCGCTACAGCCGCAGACTTGTGTCGATTTCCACAATGTATATAGATACTATTTTCTGGGTATAATAGTCTTATTACAACATACTTATATATCATTGATTAAGTCTCAAAACGCAACGATTTCAAATTCATATTGTAGAAAGTCAACCATGATGTACAAAACCTTTAATAATCTATAATTCAGCACTATATGGGTGATATAACTACTTAGCATCGCTATAGTTGGACTTTACGAAACTAAAAACAACACTACAAAAGTATAGACCAGGTTTAGATTATATACCGAAATTGTAATTTACGATATAAAATTGTATTTAGCTACATTTTATTGTATAATTGCTATTTAATTTTGAATTTTATTTATGTGAATGGATATGTTATATCATTATCTTTCATAAATTGCTAGTTGGAACTTCCAATGAATTCGTCGCTTACCAAAATTTTTGTGTGTGATGTATGTGCTGCTCCAAACAATTCTCCTTCAAAATTCTCAATCATTAGTAATTATTAGAAGAGATATATTTTTTATTAATCTGACCTTTTCTAATTACTATTAGTTAGTCGCAGTAATGAGCGATTATTATCCGTCACTATCTTCCGTATGCAATATTTCTGCCGAAGTCGTCCGCGGCTCGACAGCTTCTATCCTTGCATTTTTGTCTTACAGATTTAGAAGTACAGATTTAGAAGTACGTAAAATTTCGCTTTATTTTAGGAACATGTTTATTCGTGTTTGATTTGCGTTCGAAGTGTCAAGATTTTTAAATAAAGGAGGGTGGTTCTTTGTTTCAAGTTCCAACTATATTTTTTTTATATGCCGTTCTCAAAACTATAAAAATTATTTTTTTAAAACTTAATTGACCATTGTTTATATCAGTTTCATTAAGTAGATATATTGATCCGCTACAGTATATATTATTATTGATGTTATTTTTACGTCTTTGCGTTATTGTTGAATTTCAGTTCAAAATGGTCTAAAATTTCTCAAAATAAAAATGTTTTGACACCCTGACAGTTAATTTACATTATTTATTTCGAAAAGCTAGCCTTTTACTATAGCTTTACAGTTCGTTTTATTGGCTCTAATCTATTGGGTTTATTATTATCGAACGTATATCTGAAATTGCAATCGTGAATTATGTGGAGTTTGGAAAAACATATTGTTTGTTAAACTGTTAAACGGAGATTCGCCCGCGTGGTTGAAAGAATATTCCCACAGAAATGGAATGTTCTACCGAGGTAAAAAGTAGCCTATATCGGTGTCTAGCCTCCAAACTATCTCCCACGCATAAAGTTCATATCATAAAATCGCTTCGTTGCGACGTGAAAGAAAAACAAAAACGTGCAATTAAATAAGGATTACATATTAATTAACTATCTTTTTGTCATACCACGAGAGCATCTCTGTGTACTGTTTCAATTTGTTTTACCGTGTTCACATTCAAAACGAAACATTTTTAAACTGTATTGTAATGAAGTAAAGCAGACAAGTATATGCTTTTTTCTCTAATGTAGATAATATGAAATTAAAAAAAAAAACCAAATTGCACCATCCTTATACTAGAATATAAAATGTTTGTTAGGAACTCGCAATAATTTTTATAAGTTGACTAATAATTGTACATTAAACCTACTCTCTATTCCTTACATTTAATGTAAAATACAATCAAAGCATCCACATGATATGGATTCATTGACAATAAAAATCATCGGCGAAGAAATACTCACAGTACAACTTAACTTTTATCTATACAAATGATTATATGAATATATATTTCATCAGAAGATACTATTGTTTAAGCCTTTTTACACATTGAATCGGTGATCTATTAAATATAGTTAACATATAAATTGCTTAGGCAAACAACATTATTATATATTTATTATAACCTGACCTAAGATATAAAAAACATTATTGCAATATGTTTCTCACATGGATTAAAGTAATTATCGAAAATTATCTGTATATTAATTTTATACAGCATGACATAATCAATAACCACTGCAGTGCAAATTATGTAAATAATACAATTTTTGGTGTTGCAATATGAAGATTATTATAATTCAAGGGGTTGCCAACATTGATCTTCGCTCTTATGATATGCACATCTACGTATTGGATTTTTATGTGTCGGGTTTCTGACTTACGATTTATTTAAAGAGCTTCTTATTTATTTTGTATCGAAATAAAAAGTGAAACTCGAATCGATCATCTTTTAAGTCCACGTAAGGGAACATATACATCGAGTTCTTCATTTGGGTTTTAGATAGGTATTATATTATTCTAAGGTGTGTTATGGTGATTGATATTTACATACAGAGTTAAAACCATGTGGTTAATTTATATAAATTGTGGGACTTGCAATAAAACGCCTAGCAAGCAATTTCATTAAAGCAGTGATTTCTATCACTCGGTCATTAAAACCTATTTATTAATTAGGTTTTCTTTGTCTGGGGATATTGGGCCTTACAATTAATTTTTTTATCGAATAAAAAGGAAATATATATAGTAGTTTAAATAGCAATACAAATGCTTTGTAGGCGTGATTTTTGGCAACCCCTATGTCGTCATTTTTATTAGCAAACGTCCATCGCCTACGGTACATGTGTTTTGCGCATTATGGGTCAAAGGTGTTTTTTTTAAATAATAATATAGTTTGTTGGTCACTTAGAATTGCCACTTTTATGATTGCTCACTTTAGGACGGAGGCTTCAGAGAGCAGTACGACATGCAACGTGGAGGTTATGACGACATGCCGCAGAACCGTGTTTGGGAAGGACGCCAAATGGACGATTATCCGAATAAACGTCGTCGTTTCTAAATATTTTTACTATAATCACGACACACGTCTGTGCGAAGGCACTCTCTCGTTTGTTAGGGAAGTTTTAGTTAGGAACAAATAAGGGGTGACAATTTTATCTATAATTATATAATTAGAATTACTATTTTAAACTAATTAACTCGGTCCCATTATTTGCACTAACCTAAGGCTTCACTACAAACCATATTAAAATAATTTAGGCAATCTAAGCAATTAAGCACTAAAACTTATTATAGAATTTATACTTAAAATTAATTATCAAAATTAGAAAAAAACATAGTACGATAATTAATTACAAGGTTTTTAGCTCTAAATCCCGTTTCTTAATCAAGCCAAATATTAAAATGTCGCAGTTTTTACACGCAACTTCATACTTCGTTATCTAAACACACTGTCCTGTTATCCAGTATCGTATCATTGTATTCTATTTATTACAAAAACTGTTATATACAAACTGAAATCACTTTCTTACTTGGTAGTCATTATTTTGGGTATTTTCACAAGATGGGTTCTACAAATTTTAATAGAATGTTCATCAAATTAGGCTTTATCATAATCATAGAAAATAATCTGTTCACTTAAAAGTATTGCGAACAAAAACTTTCAACATGGTCTAGCCTTAATTCATTAAAATAAATTGACCGATGTGGCACATGCGTTAAAAATAATTTTCGCAGGATTTCTAATACAATTTATTTCATACAATTTATTCCGATAAATTTGTAACGTAAGATCATCGTAGACTCTAGTGTAGACATAAGAGTTTTGCAGTTTGAATGATTTGAGTATAAGTGAAAAGAAATTTAATTGTGAGATTTAGGATTGAGTGAAAGATTTAAGATTTAGAGAATATTTATTTGAGTACACTGAATTACTATGTAATTTGTTTTTTTGCGTAATTAATAAATAACTTTACTATATACATATTTATCTTGTTCTTTTAATGGCCCTATTAGTTTTTCGTTAAATTATATTTAAATAACCAAATTATAAATGGGAAAATAAACATTAGAAGAAGTTTAATTAAATTTTCTTTTTTGCTTGTAAACATCCTATATTATAGGTACCCATATAAAATGAGGATAGGAGAATTCCAACCGCTTATTTTTAATTGTATTCAACATTTAGATGTGTTTTTATGGTTTATATCTCATTATTGGGACGTTTTATCTTAATAGATGTTATTTTGAATATCCAATAATATCAAAAGGCCAATATTATTCTTTGTGGTCCTTGGTGATTATTGGCTCTTGATTATAATATAGCAGTGTTAAAGTATCGATAAAAAAAACTTGTATTACATATGATGAAACGGTCGCAATATCACAATGCCTAATAGGTTCTATAGCTATCTGACTCTATTGCAATTTTTATGCAGCAATATTCCACATCTCTCCGCTTTCCTACATTGTCAGATAAGCGAAAAATTGTAATTGCATGCGATTCTCTTATCGGTTTTATATACTTTCTAATAAGTACCTTATACCCTATATACTTGTAGTAAGAAAACAAGAACTCTTAAATTATGGTGAGTTATATAACATTTCTTTAAATCATTTATATTTATTATAGATAAATATGTTATCTATAATATAATATTGATTTTGTGAATATAGGATTCAAAAAAGAATCTGTGCAATAAACAAAGGAAAGCATAAAAATATGTCTTCTGATGTTATTATCGTGAAAGTAAAAGAGTCACCACGGCTTACTTTCCACTGACTTCAAGAAAAGGAGGGTTTTATAAATACGGCGATATTTTTTTGTCTGTTACCTAATAACCTTTTACCGGGTCAACTGATATTTGTTTTTTTTTTTAAAGATGGTGCCTCCTATGTGGTCTCATTTAAATGGAACTAGACCATTCTGACAAATTGTAAGTCGTTTGACAATTTTAATTTTTTGCTAAAACTACAAAAAAAAAAAATGTATTCTTTGCTCTCAGAATCTTTTATTAATATATTTTAGAGCTGAAAAGCCGCTTGCATTTGGATTAAAATTGGTAATGTGACTTTATCCTATTCAATTGGTGAGTATATGTATCTACTGCACAAACTAAAAGAATAAAATAGACGAACACGTTGAAATGGAGATGCCAACTGATTATTTCAATGTGTGCGTGTGGTTCTCACCTACCAGGTCTTATAGTATTTATAGACATTACACACACCTTTTTTAAATTCTCAAAAGCAAGGCAAAATAATTTGGGCAAAGGATAAAAATTAATGCCAACACGAACATGGTGTATGTTGCGTTCCTAGGCTAATAAAAAGACAAACTAAGTTTTGTTGAAGTAAATGGGATACTTTTAACTGCTAAATACAATTGAAATGGAAATAAGACCTGCGTGCTCGCTCGCGGCTCGCAGGAAGAACGAATTGCGAAATAGTATTATTGTGCAACTTATGGATAGAAAATTTGTATATTTAACTCAATACTCTACTAAGAGTTGCAGTAGAATAAAATTCAATTCCAATAATAAAATTTCAACAAGGATAGTGCATTTCATACCAATTTGGTATTGTTAAAGTAAAATATCCAACGCAATTTATTGTTTATTAAGTTATGTTTATATGGTGGGCGTAATTATTTTTATATTTGCTCTCAGAAAATACTACACCGGAATATCGTATCTGTCTGCATCGAATTTTTTTGTGTTCAGAGGTTTTTGTATTGCATTTTAAATTATCTTCAACGCATCTGTTTGCATATCATATGTTATCTTGGTCGTTTAAATAACCACAGGTCCCTATATCGTATGTAAATTACTATAAACCCTAAGCATTATCCGAATCCTTCAACAACAACCATAAAATCAGATGCAACTGGGGCTAAGTAGGTAGGAATATCTTATTGTTTGTGCGTCAATCACAATGACAAAATTATAAGAAGATTTTCACATAACTATATATTACGATGAAAGACCAATATAATGTTCAAAATATAGAGTACATTATGTTTGAAAAAAAAAATTGATCTCTATATGGTAGGGTAGGTAGGTAGTTTAAAATGAAATGCGGTTATTAATTAGGTTTTTTAAGTTTTTATTTAGGTTGTTTGGACGTGAATAAATAAATAAATAAATAAATGTATTTGCTTAAGAGAGTCACAGTAATCTTAATAAAAGTAGCGGTTATTATAATTCAAACCCGTATTATATTTAATGCAATAAACGTAACGTACAAAGTTCACCGTGCATAATGTACTCGTATAAACAATACTGTGCATTAATAATTTGTTTATCTGAACATACTTTATTTGATATAACAGCAAATTTCCCATATAACCTCAAAATTTATGCATAAAATTTAAAATAACCAAGTCTGTGGTTTTGAAAATGTTTCTTTGTTATTAGTTGCACGTGTATGTTTTTATGTAACGGACTTGATTAGTTACGTTTTTACTCACTTTAAAAGGATAGCTTTAAATCAAACTTAGTACACGTATCTACAACATATGTTAGAAGCATCGTTGGCAATGCAATAATTTCATGAATTGACCTAATTTCCCTGCTTCAAAAAATTCTATCATCAAAGCGGGGTTTTTTTAACACATCCTCAACAAACAACAGTCGAAAAATCTGACTTAAAAATATGTCTTTTTTCGTATGTGGACTTTTTGTTAGTTGTAGGTAACGCTGATTACGGATTGTGTAACTAAATTTTAAAGGAATTTTCGTTTGTAAATTAAGAGACTTTTTCGACATTCAGTTAAAAGAGATTTAAATTTTAAACATATTTAAATGAAGCGCTGTGTTTCAAATGTAAAAAATTAATTTCCACCAAACTTAAACAAAAAGCTAAAAACTAGCATTCCACCAGAAAATTCGACAAGACATAGGTAGTAAATTGAATTGAATTTAACTGAATTGAATTCAACTTTATTCGTGTTGCTTTTCCCGTAAAATGAAAAAATTATGAAAAATTAAATGAATATCATATAAACAAAAATAGTTTTGAGAATTTTCCCAATTTGAAAAGGATGTTTTTACGGTGGAATTCCTCAACATTTTTTAATTTTATTAATTTGTGTTGATTTTTCAGCGCCTCGAAATTGACCGTGTTAATTTTGGTGGTCAATACAAAAATACAAATAACGGTACTATGTCGCAGTCGAAATAATAAAAATGAAAGTTGAATAGTGATGTTTCTTATATCAGTCACAAAATGCGGTTTGTTTCTCCTGCACTATCATTTTTGTTATATTTTTTTATTTATTTCTCCTGTAAAAGTCCTGCTGAAGTTATAAAGAATTCAAAATATAAAATAGTGTTTTTATCTCTTTTCTCTGTATCGTATATTAAATTTCGTGTTACGATGGTAATTACCATACTCCTCGACGACCTGTTTCTAATATCACAATATTGCTAATTTTTGGGTCTTCTGGCGTTACATTGCCCAAACTTTCCAACTTTCCATCTTCTTTATACAACTACTTATATTTCAAATATGAAGTTGTAATAAATATGTCAATATTTGCCGTTATATAATACAATTATTCTACGTTCCTTATCCCCTTTTTTATTTGTTTCTGTATTCTTGGATCTCATTGTCAGTTTTAACACTAAATATCCAGAGTGTATCGACAAACGATTGCTGCTTTAGAACATTGGCACATTTTTTTCACTTTAGCTAGTTCCGCGAGCATAATACATTTTGAATTCAATATCGAGTCTCCAAGGAAGACAAGACAACACAGAAGAATTACAGTTAATAGTCACGAAGGAAATTTTTCTACGGCTAAACTTAAATGTGGTGCCCGTTTCTTGTATACAACAAAGAAGCACGTGCTAAATAAATATTAGTGGTAAGTTGAAAATTGCAAAGATGGTGATAAGAACTTTTTTCATTAAAGAATGCTAATAAAATGGTGGTTTAATTAGCACGTAGAAACTTATCTTTACGAGATCGATAGTAATAAATTAATGTTATGACATTAATTTACAGCAACTAGTAGGATGGACGATAAAAAATATGTGTCGTCTCCATCTGTAAAACACCATTTAATATAAGGCCAAATCTACTATTAGTTCTTCATTCTTTATTGAAATAGAAATTTTCTTAAATATAATGCGATGGTCAGCTGTTGCTATTTGATTCGTATTAGAATAAATACCTTATTGGTATAAATCATTAAAAAACTGTTTATAAACCTGAATTATCGCTTAAGGTGTGTTATCACTTGAAGAAAAATGGATGAGGAAGGCAAGATATTTCTTACTATACCTATATTAAGTCCCAAAAACACATTTGGCCGTAGGTATATGCTGGGTTAATTGGTCGGAGTTAATGAACGTGTAAAATGCATTTTAACAACACTTAAATGGATAGAGTATGCGCATAAAACTGCATAATATATAGCCGAGCAGGGTTGGCAGCGCCCGCTTTGAACAAATCTTTTTACGTTTGGGAGTGGGCACATAGTTGTCATAATATAGGATAACTTGATATTTATAGTTTTGTTCATAGCAGGCAGCACATGTAGAATGACCACACCCGTTCATGATTCCCTGTAGCGAGTTAATCTACTGAATCTAGAAACGTATAGAACCTATTGTGTGTCAACTGTATTTAATCGACGTTTCGCTGCCTTCTCGTCGCGCCCTTTGTGTATTTGGGATTTAATACGGTGTCAGATTTACATGTCGTCTCATAAAACTAATTGCTAACAATTAGTTATGTTAAAAAAGCAAGGTACCTACCTATGTGCAATAAAATGTTATTTTGGCCACTATAGTGGAGTATTTACATACTTCTGGGCACGAAGGGAGTGAAGGGACTGTGTTTATTAAAGTTTACCTCTCTGATAATTATGGTTCACGATATCTAATTTATTTCCTCCAGTTAAAAAAAAAAATATTTTAATTTACTTTTATTGAAAATGATACCTAGTTTGATCCAACCAATGATCAACAATTAAGAAGTTTTCTAGAAAAATTATTTTTTAAACGGTTTTCAGTTATCAATGGTTTACTTAGCCAAAACGTTATGAACCTAAAACCATACATTTTTAGAATTTGTTTTAATATTATTATGAGATTGATCACATGATTTATACTACATTATTGGAGTTTGAAAAAGAGTTCTCATTTGTAGTTTCATTTATCATTTTAAATCTGGAGTGGGCATTTTATTTTAATATTTTATATATTTTACAGGTATCGGTGTTTAGCTAGAGACGTTTCTGGATTTCAAAGGTACGTCTTATTGTAATTTATTGTTACAGAAACTGTTTTTGTTATGTTTAATTTTCGTTGGGCATTTTAACCATGGTGTACGCAAACAAATTCAGAGTGCTAGTGGTCCCATTTTGAAAATCAACGGAAATTAGTAAGAAGCGATATTAAAGAGAGTCGAAAAACATGTAGAAATGCAATATATGATATTTCTCTGTGGCAATAATGTCAATATTTTTAGTCATTTTATTCACACTAAGCAGAGTCGTTCATCTTTGGTAATTGAAACGGAAATAACATTAAAAACATATAAGTACATAACATTGTAGAGATATTTATTTTACTTGACCAAAATCAATTGGTATTGTGTTTATATGATTTTGAAATATCCCTGTGCCAATTACAGTACATGTAGAAATGTTGATTAATTATTATTAACTTTCTCCCATCATTAAAAAAAAGAACAACTTACATAGAATTAAAGGTAAAACCAAGCTGTTTAATATAAAACACGTTTGGTATCTGTACACAGCCTTTCATGAACCGGGTCAAATGTGTTCAATGACCTTTTATTACGATTTTAAAGTATACGTTAAATACTATCAAGTGGTTTCATTTCTTTAATTTTTTACTGTTTGTTTTTGTTGGTGCATTTTTTATTATTATTGTTACTTTGAAATAATTTTTGTATATAAATGTTTAATTATTAAATATGTGCCAAAGTAAATTAAAATGTTAATAATATTAAATTATTATAAATAATAAAATACCCGACTCGATTTAGTCTGGTCTTAACTAGTCAAGCCCTTTGATAAGATACTAATATTATTCAGGTTAATAAAAATAAATCAGTATTTCTTTATTTTGCAGTGGCTCGCAAAGACAACGATCGCACACCTCATAGCTTCAACGTATCCCTGTTGTATGCGGTACGTTTCACATGCTATTTATTTTCAATACGGCTGATGTATCTTGGCGAGTATGAAGTTCCCTGCGTAATAACTCTTTTTAGGAGCCAAATGGTTGGCACGAGGCGACGACTACACGATTGTACTATCGCGAAATATCGCAGAGCCTATGTTCGGACTCGCCTAATTACGTCGGCCGTATTGTAATTAATTAATTGATTAACTTATTTATAAACATGATGAATCCTTTTCATTTTGTCTTCTTTTCCCGTCGGATAAATGATGACGTACAAAACAAATAAACTCTGATATTACAACAAACAGCTATCTATAAAGTAAATAAAATTTAATTTGAATTAATTGTATCTACTTTCGTATAAAACATCTCATTTGCTTTTCAACGAAATATTTTCCCATAATGTATACTCAACTTTAATGGATGGCTGTTATGTTCCAATTATGTTTATGATCTTTTAAATATTTATGCCTTAAAAATTTTTGGTAATCATATTTTTCGTTTCAGGAGCGGTTGAAAATTATTAGACGTGAAAGGGGAAGAAATTTCAATGTTAAACTCTTGAGCTTGAAGAATGTATTTACTGTGTTCTTAGCTCCGGAATCGTTAGTCCTCAAAATATACTAAAAATAATATTTGATGTGTAATTCATAACTCTTAATAAATAGCAAGAATATCTAATTTAAAAAACTATATGTGTGAAGCAACTGATATAAAATATTAAATATAATATTTTAAAATATCTTACATTTCGATGAATTAATCTTATTCTAATGCATAGTGTGCGTAACATAATTTAACAAGTTAGAATTTTAACAATATTTGTACCGTCGATGTAAAGTTAACTGATTATGACAACACATTAAAACTTGTGAGTCATAAATTTACACAAAATTTATAGTAATTTTTATATTCTCTAAGCACATTGTGTAATATGTAACACTTTGCTGTAGCATAACTTGTTCATTAAATTTTTAAATTTTCATTCTGTTTTAGTTTAGTTTTCGTGGTATTTATAGTTATATAACATTTTATTATAATGTTAGTTATTCCTTACCCTTAAAACTAAACGAAACCTTAATACTAGGAAACAATATCTCTTTTAACATTAAATACAACAGATCAAAACCCCTCCCTTCAAAATTCTGCACCTTCGGAGTTAAGAGCGCTATCAGTTAGAACTGGTGAGTTAAAATTGGATTTTCTAAAAAAATAGGCTTGTTTTACTGATAATGCACTACTTGATCATACTTTGACGTAAAACTTCATACATTTGCCAGTTAAACTAAACTGTCAGAAAAGCTACTGACAGAGCGTATCAACAAGTTGTGAAACCGTCCTTTGGTATGGTATATTTCCTATGATGATATTTTATAACTTTTTGTCTTCTTTTCCCGACTGAAGCATAATGACGCAATTAATATAAATCTGATATTTTTTTCTAAGTAAATTTGATAAACTTATAATTATTGGAAGTCAAAGATGTGTTTTGTTCTTTGTTGCAGGCAAAAAGTGACGCAAAAGAAAAATATTTAGGCATCATATCTGCAGCCCTCTGCCGTAGGGTGTTTATGTGATTTATAATGAAAATTGTTATTATTAGTTAAAGAGTCTGTCTAAACTATAACTGTTAATTATGAAGTAAGTTAATATTTTATTATTTAGTAGCTATTTTTATTTATAAGTTCTTTAGTTAATAATAAAACACGAGAAATTAAATGAACGTATTTTATTTCTATAAATATTCAAATATCTTAATCATCAAGATCTGCGTATTTTGATTCATTTTTTGTTTTAAGATAATAATTTCCTCTGCTTGCGATAGACGCTGGATATCCCATACTAGTAAATTCGTCTTTACAATTGCCTTTTGAATATTCTTCCCAGCTGTTACACAAATAAGCGATAAAACCTATTTCAGATGAATATGAAATAGATTCATCAAAATATTCACACGCTCTTCCATGGCTGCAAGTACCTGTGAAATTGTCAATTGGAAATTAGGATCTTTTCAAGCAAGCATTTTAAACCGATGATAATGTTAAACACCACAAAACTTGTTTGACAACTGCCTGTTATAAAAAGTTATATAAGATTTATTCATCATTATTTTTCGAGAAATAAACAAAATACACAATTTTTCATATAAATGAATTGATGGACAATTTCCTAAATTTATTATATTTCTACCTGTTTGGCATCCTGGTTGATTTGTGCCTTTATTTGGAAAGAAATCAGCGTGACCGTGACTCGCGGTGTAACCGTAGGTACCACTAGCCGTATGTATGATATCTACAAATTCCGCATCGTCCTTATTCAAACAGTAAATGTCCGGCATTTGAGGTAGCTCAAATAATGGTCTTGCAGGATCTAAACCTAAAAAAGAATAAGTTTACAAGAGAAGGGAATTTGTAAAATATTGTGCTGTGTTTTTTGTTGTGAGTTATACATTCTAATATTATCAAATAAAGTTCCAACTGTCCTCAATTACCTGTAATCCTCGATAAGGTTCCATTACAAAACATACCGGCGTAACCCATGACATGCGCTCCTAAACTGTGGCCTATCAGGTGTATTCCTTTAGTTCCTATATGAAATGATGATTGAATTGCTTTGAGAAATTCAGCTATTTTTTTTCCAACATATCGCGTGCTGAGAGCTGGCCATGGGTAAAATGTGTTTCGAGAGATTTGACTCCAATCAACCGTAATTACATTCAAATTATACTCTCGCAGGAGAGAATCTTTCATTTGTTGCAACCAGTGTACTTGGTCCGACGAGAGCCAGCCGTGAGTGAGAAGTTTGATATCATTAGACTTATTAAAATAAAGGCTCTTTATAGAACAATCATTTTTTGATAAAGTTAACAATTCGGCTTTATCAACAGTTTTCCTGAAATAAAGTAATATCCGTTAGAAGTCAGGAAAGAAGGAAATATGTAGAATAAAATAAATATGAAAATAGTGTTTAAGAAGTTTGAAAATTAGAATGTTCTATTTATAAAATAGTTAATTGATATGAAGTCAGTAGTACCATCCAATTAGAACCAGAATTAGGTAGGAATGAAATATGCCTATCGATATTGTTTACCTAACGGAATACGCTAGTTTCAAACCTAGTATATAAATGAAAGTATATTTCGCCAAAGTTCATGCCATGCGTAGATTTAGGTATCGTTGAAAAATTCATTATCTGTCTGTCGCCATTATCATCGAAATAGTACAACCATTCGTCACCGTAGCCTTGTCCATAATTGTTACATGTCCCACTTACCCAAATTACTGAAATCACATCATATTTCAATATTCATCAAATTTATGTCATCTTCTCTTCAAAATGTTTAAAACTTACCTAAAGTGAAAACTGCGAATATGAATACTCTTGGAATTAATACTATTTCAAGTTCTAGCATTTTAGAACGGCTTTTAAATTCTCCATTGTAACTAGAACTATTTATGTCAGGCGGATATCCCATCTTTTATACCTGCTCAAAGTTATCACATTTATCACTTAATGAGCTACCTGAGTGTGAATAGTAGTAAAGCGTGAGTCAAATATCTTATGCGTTTTTTTATTATTATATATACCTATAAATATATGGACTTTGAAGACTAGCATACAGGCTCATCTCTCGAGTAGGTAAAAGATTAGTGTGGTGCACAGGCTCTGTACAGTGGTTAACGCGTGAGCGCAGAACCGAGGAGTACCGGGTTGGATTCCCGGCGGGGACGCACAAAAAAACATTTTCTCGGTCTGGCAGGACACAGAAGGCTGATTACCTACTTGTCGAAAATCGATCAGTGAAACAGATGTAGGTATATCATCTGCCCCATACCCCAGTCAGGGGTCACGGGACTTCACTGTTACAGGCTTAGTCAAGTTGCAGAATGTAAAATGACTAAAAGTGTATTAAATAACCCTAATGTAAACCAGATAAAAGCTCTCAAGTATTATACGAGTTACTTACCGATCATAGGCTTATTTGGTAAAAGCAAAATAAGAACAAAATAGTGAATGTATGTCCTGTACATGTTTTTCGGGATGGATTTGAAAGTTTGACGCTTAAACTCAGCCTCCTAGCTACGCCTAGAACGTGGTGTAATTTAAGAGGTAGGTAATGTGATTTTCTAATAAAATAATGTAACAAATTACAAGTCCTAAAAAAATTACTTGTTGAACTTTTATGTATTTTTAAAGAACTTTTTATGTACCTAAGTACACTTTCTGCATGATAGAGGAACGCCATTTTTTCTTCAGTAGTAAATATTTGAGGGCCGTTTGTAATGTCCCATAATGAAATTAATTTTTTTGAAGGCTGTGTTATCTTTAGCCTTCCCTAGAAGCGCTTATCTTTTAATTACAGCTCTTGGTGTAACACAATTCACGTCGTAAATCTATTTTTTAGATCATGTTTTGTTTATATCGAAACTTTTTTAAACCTTTCTAATTTTCAAACTGATTTTTGCGAGAGATTTTTATTAAATACCTCCTATTAGTATTACGAATTTCGATGCAGGCTCTTTTAAAACATGTGGAGAGCTTCAAAAACATATCACCTATGCCCTATGGCATAATTCCCAATAAGATGAAAAAATATGCAAAATATAAAATATGTCGAAATAATACCCAATATTGAATAGTGATGTTTTTGTCTATTTTTGTTATATCGAAACTTTATATCAACTTTATTAAATAATTCTGAGCTCTACATTTACATTTACCATAATACCTATTGTTTGATCAGTTGTGTACAGTGTATGTGTGTCCAGTAGTAATATAATTTTCCTATTTAGGAGTCCAGTGTCCTATATCATGTTGGATATATCATTAAGTAATAAATCGGTATGAAAAAATAAAAATGCAATTATTGTATCATAGCAACGTTATTGTATTTTAATTTTTTGAATTGAATCCTTTTTGTGCTTACACAGTAAACACTGATCTCAACACTTATAACTAAAAATATATTCTAAATAAAAAACAAAATCAAAGATGTTTTGATATACAAAAACGTGGCTTGTGCATTATCTTATTTCAAACAAGGCGAACACAGGCATCGTGGGTATTTATTGGAGTTACATTTAAAGTGCTGGGTATAATATCTCGAATTTTTGGATTATACCTTACTGTGCTGAGATATTGTGCATTTTGCCTTAAGTCTTTAATATTGGGTGCCCTTGTATCACCATATTACATTTGCCAATGTGCACATAATATATCATTCATATTTATTACTTTTAAACAAACTGATATATATGATTTAATTACATTACTCTAATATATTGCTATCTTTTCATTTTAGTCTAAAGAAGTCGTCGAATGCATTTCGAGTTTAGATTGAGTCCCTCTAAATGAAATTAATAATAGACATTTAAAAGCGCTGAAATTCAAAAATGTATGTACCTTATAGGAAGAATTTTGCTAAGTAGGTACGTGTCAACAACATATTGAGTAGATCAACAAATTAACTCTCAATTTATGGCTAACACATGTCAGTACTTATGTATTAAGGAAATGTTTTTTTTTTATTATGACAAAGACTAGATATCACATGTTTTGAGCCGTGTTATTTCCTACTTTGTGGATCAAATATTTGTAACGTTATTCTGTATAATAGGTTACTCACAGACACTTGTAATATTTCATTTTAAACCAATTAGTGTTTTAGAATATTAACTACAAAAAACTTCTCATTTAAGTAAGTAATTACTAGCATTCTAGGCACGTTAAATTTACTAGAACGGTTAATGAAATATTGGTGTTGTGTTACTTGCAATATAAAGTTTTCAAATGGTTTTGTTGTTAATGGACCCAATTCGTCTTTACACTTATTTCATAAATAAATATCTTTGATATTATTTTATTTATTTATTCAGATGATCTATCGTTTGTAGTATACTGACTATTTTGAACTAAAAAGTAGGTACATAATGTTGCCTTGTAAATGAATTTGGCAAGGTAGTGATAAGACCCATCTTTCAGGATTTTTCAGGAATAGTCAATTAAATTATAAATAAAGTTATTAAAGTGAAACGTTATCGATAAATAACATAGTCTCAAAATTACGACAAACAAAATGATGTAATTTCATAAGCTACTGTAGACCAGATACCTACTAATTAATATTCACTACCTTGCATGCTTTAAAATCTTCAAAATTTTAAAGATTAAAAAAAGGTACAGGTTACAGTTGGTCAGTCGAAAAAATTGAGCATACATTATATTTAACATAGATATATTTTAAATTGTACTGAACGGAGAAGTTATTGCACAAACTGTTGATACTATAACGACCTTATGTAAAGTATGGCGGGCCGCGGGTTCACCTACTAACGTAAAAAACAAATGTCTACAATGTGTCGATATACCGCAGCTTAATCTACTTGTCGGCAGTGACCTGAGTGATGATGCATCCGTGTCTTAGACAATACACCTGAGTGCACCTGGGTGCTAATCACACGCTCCACGCATGCACGTACCAACTACACCTTACCATACCTACCTAACTATTTTACGAGTAATTTATGTATCAATTTCTTTAAAGCGTACATTTTATACTTATTTTTAGGAGTCCCTTAACGATATTGGAATTTCGAATTATTTTGAATACAATGTATTGTTATAAAAATTTCACCTAAAATCATTGCGAACACGAAACATCACTTATCAACATATAAGTTAAATATTAATACAAACTAAATAAACAGTCTTTGTCGTGACTGATGAACTTATAGTGTTTAACTAAGGTGGGATGGATACAGGAACCTGGCGGTGTGAACAGTGTTAATTTTCATATAGAATAATCATAGCATCGGAATTGAAAACTTGTTTAGCCGAGTCCAGGCTCGTTAGCGTTAACAAAACGTTGATTATTGCGTTTAGTGAGTGTAGCACCTTTCGATTTCTTTCATTCCAATTTAACAAGGTACTCGCTTTATGGGTGAAACAAATAAAATATACATAATGTGATAACTTCAACAAATTTTGTCTAGCGCCTTACAAACATGTAATGGCAAAAATTCATTAGAACTTCATACATATCATTACACGACGCCTAAATAAATAAGTGTATAATATAATATCTAATGTGTTTTTACATATGTACAGTTCAAAATTATATAAAAAATAACTAGATGCGCAACAGATAAAATTATAATTTGTACTTGGAAATTAATAACGACATATATAAAAAATTAAATAAACAACATCCGTTTAAGTCCTCCCTCACTTATATATTTCCTAAATCTATCTAAGTTTATTTGTTGTGTTGTACATAATACTCGCCCGTTTGACGCTAAGTATGTTTGATCAATGAAATCCATATTAAACCGATAGGATTCGGGATCGCTGAAGTAGCTGGTTACGTGTACAGTAGCGCCAAACGCACTAAGTATCACACTATCGTATAATTTACTTTATTAGTTACAATAATAACTACAATATAATGTTGGTATGAGTGGTGTCGTGGATGCTACCCACTCATACCTAAAGCGTTTAGGTGAACGTATTTTCGCACTGCCTGCTCGCCAAAACACCGGCCTAGAATTTAACGTAACGATGTCGCTTTTGATAGTACGGTATATTTATGTCTTTGTCGTTGATATGAATTACTGGCACGCTTACAATCTTAGCTTAAATTATCTAATTTTGTGCACGTGTCAAAAAATTCAACGATAAAAACACAAATAGGCGTAATATTTGAAATCATTAATTGACATTTAAATCGAGTAGGACAACAGACAGTGCGAGCAGTAAACGCCACTGCATCCACATAGTTTATACGTATGTACATTAAGATCGCATTTCAGTCGACGTGCGCGACTGAAAGTGTTCGCCTCTTAACTCTTATCGATTATAGTCTCCAGCGATATTGAGTCTACCTTCGACCAAGGTGGGGTTACTTAATGCTAATTCGACGTTAAAACTTAATTAAATAAATCCAGTTTAAAAGTCAAGTGAACAATAGAACATATAGGTACACAGATTAGAGATCGTTGTTTTCGCTTTTGTTGAGAATATTAGATATGTTTCTCAAGGGACCATATTTCACGATTACGGCCACTTCAAAAATTATTAATATACTCTCTTTACATATTTTATTAGGCCTTTTGTCACTTGACTCAAAACTCTTTTCGCTGTGTTCAGATTGCCGTTCTATGGGTCATAATGATCATATATTCCATGATTCAATGTATTCCACGCATCCAAAAAGATGCGTCGTATCGTTTATTCGATTACAACATAGAGCGTCATTCCGAAGACGTTGATACAGTTATCGGTGGGGAACAAATGAAACGTTATCATTCGACAGCCGGCAAGTCAGCAGACGGTCTCGGCGGGGGCGGGCGCGGCCAGGGGGGAGATCGCCGATAGCGCCGACAAAGGCGGCGGCGGGCCCAGCGGCTCGGGGGAACGCCGTCGCAGAGCCTGCCGCTTACGGAATTCTAAGAATTCCTCCTTCATGGCGCGCACGCGGGCCTCCACGTCGTCGCGCGACGGTCGGGCTCGCGGCCGCTCCGGCGTCGACGGGGTCGGAGTGCGCGTGGCGCGGTCCCACTCGTAGTGCACGTCCACCGACCCTGCGTCCGCCGCCTCGCCCGCCTCGCCTGCCTCGCCGGAGCCGGGGCGCGGCGGCGGTGCCGGCGGTGGCGGCCTGTAAGGCGGCGGCCGCCACTCGGCCAGGCTTCCCGTCCTGCTGCTGCGGTTGTGCTGCGAGGAGGATGCGTTCTTGCTTCCGAAACCGCTTGAGGACGACCGGCTCTCTGGAGATGCTTCATGAGGTGGAGGCGGGTCGGGCCGCGGCCGGGAGTGGCGCGGAAGCGGCCGCCAGCGGGCCCGCGTCAGTGCCCCGCATGGCATCCGCGTCTCGGTATGCTGGCGCGGAGGCCGGAGGAGAAACGAGGGCGGCGTGGGGAAAGAGCCATCAGCGGAGCTCGGAAACGGAACCGAGCTGAGATCTGAAATATGGAGGGGCGACCATGGCGTCCAAGCGGGGACCCAGGGTGGCCACGGTGGCCAAGGAGTCCAGGGCGCGAGGGCAGGGGAGGAGGCGCGGAACAGTGGCGGTGCAGCAGCGGGACGCAAAGGAGCCCG